>NW_001889902.1:529536-549433 GCF_000143565.1 Laccaria bicolor S238N-H82
ACTTTCAAATGTCACTCCAGGGCACCACTTTTCTATGTTTTTGAATGACACCGCCTTTTTTAACGATGTTCCCTTTTAACCACTCCTTTTCCTCTATCGCATGCTTTACCATCTTCAATCACCCTTTTCGCACCCCCCCCCCCCAATCACTTGTCCTTTCAATTTCTCGCCATGTCAGAAGCTGACCTCTCTTCTTCTCTTTCCAGCTAAAGGCTCTGAAGACAATCAATCGATCAAAGTGCGTGGTTGGCGGCACAGACTGCAGAAGACCTTCTTGAGCAATAAGTCGTTACCCAAAGAAGAGGTGGGTATTTTTTTGCCTTCCTTCCTGGTTCTTCGGCTCGTTCAACCACTCGGGGTTGACTTTTTGTGCCGTCTCCTCCCCCCTTCTCTCTTTTCCACATCCCGCCATTCCCTTCATCCACATTCCTTCTCTAGCTCCTTCTCCCTTGCTCGCATCCCCACTTTCACTGCTCCCATTCCGGTCCTACCATCCCAGCCGATGCTGACCCACTTTGTTTCACAGGAAATGCCAAATCTCAACGACCTTTTCAAGACAGTGGAAAACTACGAAGGCATGACGATCGAACAACTCCAGGTATGTTTTTGCTGTTGTCATTCAAGGCTCGGTCACTTGGTGTCTTGATTTTGGTTGCCCCCCATGATGGGGTTCATGTTTGGTCATTATGAACCTTTTCTTCAGTTATGCCGTCCATTCGTTTCCTTTTCCTCGATTTCGTGCCCCACTCTACTTTCCGTCCTTCGCATTTCTCTGACTTCGAGGTGCAATAGCCATGTGCTTCACCTTGACATTCATCCCACACTCTGAGTCCCTGATGCTCCGTTTCTCCCATCCCCCGCTGCTGCCCAGCCTTTGCCGTTCATGTTTCTTGAGGCACAGGTCTTCACTCTTCGTCCCTCAGCTTTGATTGGATTACCTTCGTGATCTGTTTATGGAGTTCATTTTCCATGCTTCATTTTCGCTCTACCCTTACCGATACTGATGGTGCTCCCTTCAGTTCTCGAAAATCAGAAAGATTCCGAAAGGGACTCGTACAAGGAGATCATCTTCTCAAACCCCATTTAGTCAATGCGGTCCGTTTCCCCCCGTCTCGTTGTAGGTGTCTGCGTAGGCTAACTAACATCGGACACAAAGGGCAATCCTCGAAGCCATCCCACAACTCGACCTAACCCTCGCACCGCAAAACGACGCCCGCCGCGCAACCATCATGGCCCTCCCCATGCAAATCGAAGCAGACGTCCTCCCACGAGACGTCGTCGACGCCGTGCACTCCCTCTGGCGTGACCCCGGCGTCAAAGAAGCCGTGCGTCGTTCCCGGGAGTTCCAGCTGAACGATTCAGCGGTGTACTACTTCAACTCAATCGACCGTATGGCAGCTACGAATTACATCCCTACCGACCAGGATATCTTATGAAGATGACGGGAATTACGGAGACGACGTTTAAAGTGGGGGAATTGACGTACAAGTTGTTTGATGTGGGTGGACAGAGGAGTGAGAGGAAGAAGTGGATACATTGTTTTGAGAATGTGACGGCATTGGTGTTTTTGGTTAGTTTGAGTGAGTATGATCAGATGTTGTATGAGGATGAGAGTGTGGTCTGTTCCTTCTTCCCTCTTCTTCTTTCTCTTCTCACCGCTCACAAACCACTTTTTTTGACAGAACCGTATGCAAGAAGCGCTCACCCTCTTCGACTCGATATGCAACTCGCGATGGTTCGTCAAAACATCGATCGTACGTCCCCCCTCTCCTTCCCTCCCCCTCTAACACTCCCCATAGATTCTCTTAAACAAAATCGACCTCTTCGCCGAAAAACTCCCGCGCTCACCATTAGGCGACTACTTCCCAGACTATACAGGCGGGGACAACTACGACGCCGCATGCGACTACCTCTTGCACCGCTTTGTCTCCCTCAACCAGAGCGCGGCGACGAAGCAGATTTATGCGCATTATACGTGTGCGACGGATAGTACGTCTCCCCCTTTCCTTCTTTCTTTACACAGTGAGGGTCTAATGGAGAATGATAGTTGTGTTGAGTGCGATTCAAGATATATTACTTCAGCTCCATTTGAGGGAATGTGGGCTGCTGTAAAGACTCAACTGTTCGCGCCGTCTTGGCTCCCTCTCTCTCATCTTGCTTTTTCTCATGGCGATTGCTTTTACCCACTACCAACTCAACACCCCTGCTATAATGATACCTACCCCCCTCCCCTGCATCTTCTTTGTATCAAACACGAATCACCACCACCCACCGAACTTGTTGCGTCCTTGGTCACACCCTTACCCACCCCATTTTTCATTCGAGCAAGCCGTGTTAGTTTACTATCCCCATCTTTGAATACCATATCTTTTTTCTCTTTCAATGTTCAATGGTTTTTTTGACAGCCTACACCACCACCTCTTTCCCTTTTTTTCCCTTGTTTTGTTATTATTCTTTGCGAGTTTGGCCAGGTAGTCGATTGGTCTCGACCTACTTTTACGTCCGCCTTCCGCTTCCTCCCGCAGCTTCCTTTTAATTATGCATCCTTCTGCAATTGGCCGCCCTCTCTCTCTCTCTCTTTATATATGCTTACTCCCCCATTATCCCCTCCTCACACTTCAGACCTGAGACTCGCTCGCCTGGCTTACGGTTTCTTCATATAATATCTCTTTTGTTTATACCTCAATATAACTCGAACCCAAACGATGTACATTGTGAGCACCGCAAGCATTGCATGAAACTACACAGCCCACCAGTACTACATGGAACTCCACACAAAGTACGCCCATTTCGTCCGACTTTGAGAACAAGAAGGGCACGGACACAGACGGAGGTAAGCGCGAGTCCGAGTGGGAAGACGGAGTTTTGGAGGGAGATTGAGGAAGAATGGTTAGTTAGCCAGGTAGCGGTATGGGGTGGATGGACGACCCAGTCGAGGCGCAACTTGTGATCCACGTCAGGCTGCACCTCAGAAGACTATTTGGTGCAGTACCTGATTGATTGTGAGCTCGGTGGTTCGAAGGGGACCTCGGGCAAACCATAGTACTGTAGTAGCAGTACTAGTATTGGACGGTCGCATGGCGGAGACGGTGTATGACGGGCCAATGGCGGAGATGGTGTACGACAGGTCAATGGCGCGCGTTTATAGGAGAGGGATAGGTTTCTTGTTGGGATACCGCCTTGTTACGGTCATGGAGTAGTAAGCGTAGCCATATAAATCGTCGCCTTTGTCCAGCAAACCACCTTCCATTGTTCCAAGAGGAGGAGGGGGAGGTGGGTGTGTTGTACCCTTGTCTGTGACGTTGAACGAAACATTCGCCTGGGGAACTAAGTTCCTCAAGGTAGCGCGCAGCACGCCACACTGCAGCATCTATTTGGATGCGAAAAAGGGTGTGGAACTTTGGGCTTCAGAATGGGACACATGGAGCGATTGGGTAAATGTCGAGACTGGGGATTAAACAGGTTCGGGCAAATCTAGGAAGTCCAGGGAAACACAAATCGTCGGACGGAATGAGGTGTCAGGTGCAAGAAATGAGCCATGAGGAGAAAGCTAAGGGGACGAAGGAGGAAGATGTGTGGTTTGAGCTCTCATCCGTTCAACCGATAGTATCTAGGAGTACTGCCAGCGGCCAAACGCTATGAATCTCATCAATCGTCGAGATAGGGTACGATGAGATGTGCGGAAACGATGCAGGACGAGAGAGGACTGCGAGTGTTTTACACCTCAAGACGGAGGATGTGTGGTTTGAGCTCCCGTCCGTTGCTGTGAGCAACACCTCAAACTTGGCGGGCTGAAGGTAGCAATTGCTAAGATTGGGATGCAGCTCCGAATCAAGTGAAATCTCGATCGATGGAAAAGGTCGGGACAGAATGAAGGAAAGGCGAGGAGAGAATATCCTGCCAAAGACGAAATGGATGGCCAAGATGGACGGCGATTAACGGTACAAAAAACGTGCCACGAAAAGAGGGCCAAGAGGATGGAGAAGGGAGTGGTGAGATGTAGCCGGGAGACAAGGAAGAATTGTGGTCCCAAACCCGAATTAGAAGGTCAAGATGAGTTATGGTAGCAAGTGGAAGGATAGAGCCATGAGGGAGCCGAGAGGATGGAGGAGTGGTTTGGGCTTTCGTCCGTTACCGTGAACAAAATTGGAACAAAACGTCGAAGTTCACAAAAGCTCAGGTAGCACGTAGCACATGGGCAATTGGAACACTGGCACCGCAATCTGGAAGTGAAGGCGGTTGAATTGGGAGTCCCGCGCAGGTCGGAACCCAAGGGGGTAGAAATTCGGATTCTAGATGGAAGAACGTAGGATTTGGTGCCCAACATGTGCCAATCAAGCCACACTTCTTGGATCCGGGATCTCTGGACGACCACTCCTCGAAAGAGTTACCGTTCAAGTAGACTGCTCGAGCATGTCAGCACCAGGAAGTCATTGTCTCCTCAAAAAGGGAGTGTCGTTTTGGAGGCTAGATGCAATACGTCTGGGACATAGCGACTTGGGTGTATGGGATTGCTGTCGTTGTCGTTTTGGTGGTGGATGTCTTAGACGTACAAGTAGGAGTGGGCCCAGTTAACGAAGAAACGCCCAAAAGTGCATCAAGAACCCCCTGCAACCTCGCAACATCCATCAAAATAACCAACGCATACTCCGGCATCTGTACCCTGCCCCCACGCTCCCGTGCGTGAGTGGGATACCAACGAACGTCGGCCTGGCCAACGCGGAGGAGATACATGAAATGAGGAAAGGCTCGAACCCTTGCGTACGGAAGAAAAGTGTCTCTTCAGAGGAGTGGTCGTATATAGAGAGGTCGGCTTGTTGTGACTATATAGTGGGAGAAAGTTTGTAACAAGGCAAATGCTCAGAGAGAAAGAACATACGCGAACCCCTTCCGCGCGCCTTCCACAGCGAAATGCACCATTTCTTCCAGGCTTTCATCTGCATTCCCGAGGAACTTCTTCGCGATGATAAGCTCTGTCTTGCTGAGTATGAGATCTAGCACACCCTGCGGGACGAGTTTGTGCGCCAACACGACGTCTGCTTGGATAGTGAGGCTGTGGTGTGTGAGGAGGGGGGAAGAAGGAGTGTTCACTCAGAGCCCAGCAGGATCGGATAATTCCAAGAAGACGTGAATGGGTGGTGGGTTCAGAAGTGTCAGCTCGCTTCGTTCGAGAGGGTAGATAGTTTGGAGAGGGGCCAGTATTCGCTCAGTTGGGCGACTCATTAGGTTCAGATTAACTTGTTGACAGTTGAGTTGGGAGTGAGCGCACCACTGTCCTCTGCAGACGCATCGGTGTCATCCATGGCCTTGGATTTAGAGAACTGTCATATCCACCGCACTCCCTATGTCCTTGAGCAACCTCGCGACTCCCTCGTAATCCTCGACGTTAATCAACACCCCTCCCCATTAGTGGCCACGCCCTCTTGGAGGGGCGTAGGTTCTCCCGTCATCCTGTCCAAGAACCGATGAGAGGAAGTGGATGACGGTGTGTCGAGTTCTTCTGCAGATGCCCTAGGCCTGAGGGAAGAGCCTAAGGGGGCTGTCCGTGATAGATGCAAATGCAATGTCTGTACGCACCGTAAGCCAAGCATTCAAGCTGATCCAAGTCTATACACTCCATTTGGCATCTCCAGACGCGCCATTGAACTTTCTCGCATGCTGAACGCAGGCCGACAATGTATGTATACATGTGAAGCGTCAGCCGCGAATTCCCGCAATGCAAATTATGGTCCCGATCCTACGATAACGATTCTCCTTGTTGCAAAACGGAAAGAAAGAATGAGGGAGACGCCCGAACGTGGGTTGGGGAACTTCGGAGGTGACTATGTGCGCACAATATCAATAGTCCGAGCATTAGAAAAACGAGGCAGGCGGCGAGGGGAACATTGGAGGTGGTTATATGTGCGACTTCAAGTGGAAAAAGAGAACGACCAAAACAAACGTTGAGCAACCCAAGCGCGTCAACATCGTCGAGGAACGTCAGCTGACTCTGTGAAACCATCCATTACCTATCCAGAAAATTGACGCCGCACAACATCAACAACCCCCTTCTGAACCACGATGTCTGATTCTAATCGCCCTCGTGAAAATCGTTTGAAAGGAAAGTTCAAGGGAATGCTCGACCGGCTCATGGGCGCAGGCCGCCCACGTTACGAAGGCTCACGCCCTAGCGGTTCGAGGTTGGAGTCCATGACTCCCACGCTGGCAGATAGCATGCTGACGAGATTTAGGTCGACATTTACAAGGGTGCCAGAGGTTACGGGGGGAGGAACGTCTCTAGTGCGTGTTAATAATGCTTTAATAAATTCCTTGGCTCATATCCTTTGTCTTTGGGAATCCCAGAATGTAATGCAGGGAGCTCACAACATTAACATGAGAGATACGACGCTCTATGTGGCCCAAAATGTGTGTACTGTGACAACATCTTTGATTGTTTGAGATATTGATCAGACTTACAAGATTGAGGTCCACGAACATGCCATTGGGGGTCAAGATGATACACTCCTTGTTCCACAAAGACCCAATTCAAGTGCCTTATTCACAGGCCGTGAAGCTGTTCTCAAGAGGCTGATGGATCACTTTGCACTGCAAGATCAAGTAGATAGAAGCAGAAAGTCTTTTTTGTTGTATGGCATGGGGGGTATTGGCAAGACACAGATTTGTCTGAAGTTTGTTGAAAAGATGGCTGAAAGGTAAGTCTTTTCACATACTATATTTCTGATCTTCTGACAAGAACATCTAGATTCTCTCATGTTTTCTGGATTGATGCATCTTCTGAAGATACTATTGCTCTTGGTTTAAAGGGTCTTTGTTCTCATCCTGATGCTAAAGCTGCTGGTATTTCTATGTCCTCTCAGTCTGCTCTTCTCTGGATTGGATCTCTGCAGAGTGAATGGCTGCTTGTGTTTGACAATGCTGATGGTGCACCTGAAGTAGTAGAAAAATTTATCCCATCTGGTTCTCAGGGAAATATTCTGGTTACTAGCAGAAATCGATCTCTTGGGCGGGTTACATCCTATGAAAATTCACTTGAGATTAATCAGATGGCTGGAAAGGAAGCCATATCACTTTTGCTGAAAGCCAGCCATCTAACTGGGCATTCTGAACATGTCTATGGCACAGCTCAACAAATTGTAAATGAGCTCTGCTGCTTACCTCTAGCTGTTGATCAAGCAGGTGCTTCCATTGAAGCCGGTCTCTGTAGTATTGATAATTACCTTGAGCATCTCTCTCGACATAGGAACAAGCTTATGAACCACCCTTCATTTAGGGGCGCATCTCAGTATGATCGTACAGTCTATGAAATATGGGATTTGTCATTCAATGAAATTGAATCAAGGTCAAATAGGAAATCTGATGGGCATGGTAGAGCAGCTGCTCAGGCTGCTCTTCTTATTCTGGAAACTGCTGCATTTCTACATCATGAGAATATCATTGAGGCTGCCTTTAGAAAGGCTGCTGTTGAGTTCTCCAAAGGACTGCATAGTGGACTAGAAGAAGAAGTTGAAACATGTATGAATAAATTGCTTCAGCTTGAAGAAGATCAGTCTTGGAATCAATTCTTCTTTCATGAAGGAGTTAGGGTTCTTATGTCCTTTTCTTTAATCAAGCAGCACTCAACCTCTGCAGGAACTTATGCCATTCACCCATTGATGCATCAATGGAGTAGAGATAGAATGTCAATATCTCAAAAGAAGTGCATGATGCAAGTGTCAAAATTGATCCTTGTGAACTGTATCACAGAGGAAATGACAACTGAAAACATAGCATTCAACAGGCTTCTTGAGCCACACATCAAAGCCATTGACCAGTCACAAGAGGAAAATGGTTTTGAAAGAGTCTTCAATGATAAGGAATATTCTAAGTTTAGTTATGTGTTGTATGAAAATGGAATGTGGAAAGATGCAGAGTATTTTCGAAATAAAATTGTAAAAATGAGAATAAGGAAGCAGGGGCCAGAACATCCAGATACCTTGACTGGCATGAATAATCTTGCAGTGACATATTCAAATCAAGGAAAATATGAGGAGGCTGGGGAGCTGCAGCTGAAAGTCCTGAATCTGTCTAAAAGAGTACTGGGGCCAGAACATCCAGATACCTTGCTCAGCATGAATGATCTTGCAATGACATATTCATATCAAGGAAAATATGAGGAGGCTGGGGAGCTGCAGCTGAAAGTCCTGGATCTTTGTAACAGAGTACTGGGGCCAGAACATCCAAATACCTTGGCTAGCATGAATAATCTTGCATTGACATATTCAAATCAAGGAAAATATGAGGAGGCTGGGGAGCTGCAGCTGAAAGTCCTGGATCTACGTAACAGAGTACTGGGGCCAGAACATCCAGCTACCTTGGTCAGCATGGCACATGTTGCATCAACATATTCAAAGCAAGGAAAATATGAGGAGGCTGGGGAGCTGCAGCTGAAAGTCCTGGATCTGTATCAAAGACCAGAACATCCATATACCTTGACTAGCATGCATAATCTTGCAATGACATATTCAAAGCAAGGAAAATATGAGGAGGCTGGGGAGCTGCAGCTAAAAGTCCTGGATCTGCGTAAAAGAGTACTAGGGCCTGAACATCCAGATACCTTGGGTAGCATGAATAATCTTGCATTAACATATTTGGGACAAGGAAAATATGAGGAGGCTGGGGAGCTGCAGCTGAAAGTCCTGGATCTGTCCAACAGAGTACTGGGGCCAGAACATCCAGATACCTTGACCAGCATGAATAATCTTGCATTGACATATTCAAAGCAAGGAAAATATGAGGAGGCTGGGGAGCTACAGCTGAAAGCCCTGGATCTGCATAACAGAGTACTGGGGCCAGAACATCCAGATACCTTGGGTAGTATGAATAATCTTGCATTGACATATTCAAAGCAAGGAAAATATGAGGAGGCTGGGGAGCTGCAACTGAAAGTCCTGGATCTGTGTGAAAGAGTACTAGGGCCAGAACATCCCAATACATTAACCAGCATAAATAATCTTGCAGCAACATATTTAAAGCAAGGAAAATATGCAGAGGCTGCACAGCTGCAGCTGAAAACTCCTGCATCAGCATAATAGGGTTGTAGCAGCATAGCATCACTTACCTACTTCTTGCATGACAGTTACATTGTATTTACATTTGTTTGTCATTTTGTATGTTGGTAAGTACTTCTTAACAAATCAACTCTATTTGAAACCACAAGTATTACCACCCTACTATTACTAACTTTGTATATACCCACCTGTACATTACTACTCACAGATCTCCATGTGTAGCTGGATGTGCTAAGCATCAATGGATAATGGTCAAGAATGAGCATTTAATAAGTGTCCAAAAAAACCATGGCTTGCTGAGTTCCACTGGTTTCTCAAGATTGAGCACATTTTGGGTACTTGTTTTGTTAGAGTAATTAAAATATACTCCTGTTCCTGTTTCACAATGAAATTGAGATATATAGCAAGCCTTTCTTTATTTCTATATATTTAAATTGTTTTCAGAGCAATGGACTATAATTGTAGTGGTCATTTGCTTAAATATGGTTCCTTGACAGATGTCTGCAGCCTGCTTAGTCATTCCCACATGGTGTCAATCAGACATCTACTGCCCAGGCCGAAAACATAGTGGTTGGGGTAGTGCACAGATAACACACATATCTAAGGTAGTGTGCTAAATTATACATCCTTGAAGTATTGCACAGGTAACACACATTTCAAAGGTAGTGCACTAAGCAGTATACATCCTTATAGAAAGTGTTCTGATGAGTATGATTCCTCAACAATGTGCAAAGCATCAGTGAATAATCAACACAAATAAGTATCTAATAAGTGAGGAGGCTTCTGACTGTGGGCTGATGTACTGTACTAATATGACCAAGTCTTCACATCACACATCACATGGGATGGACAAGTATTTTTTTTTATTCACCTTAAATCAAAAGGAAATTTTTTGGACATCTTGGTGAGAAAAAAAATCCAAATTGATGAAGAGTTGGTCATATTTGTACAGTATCACTGACTTGAACTGATTCCAATAGGTTGGTCAAAATCAGCTTGCCCTCTACTTATTAAAGCTGATCTAAATTTATTTCCACAAATCAGAAAATGGGGTTTTCCTCATGGATCTGAGCTATGTAGTCATTCTGTATTGCAAGCTGGACTGGACAGGTTTGTTTTTTTCCTAATCCGGCCTTGTGCTGCCACAATCCTGGGCAGGACCCCATAAACCCTGTATCGGCACACGACTATTACTACTAATATTTGTATTCTAGCCTCATTCGCTGACACATTACTTGACTTTGTGTCTTTTAAATGTGTACTATAGTTGTGTTTCCTGTTTTAATCTTTTCTCAATTGAGCTCTCTTTTTGCATCCCAGTGCTAAGACACAATCCACTTCCACTACTCGATTGTGGACAAGCTGAAGGAAGTTCATAATCAAATTGATTCATTCACATAGTCATTGCTATGCTTGTGAGCATCTGTGTCTAGTCCGTATCACACTGTTTGCCCTCTTTCAATATGTGATAGAGCCTGGGGTTGTTGCGTGAGACATGGTGTACAGAAGAACAAGTAAAATGACAGCCGGATATTGTGTTGAAGACGATGATGTTATTGTGGAAGGTTTTGGGAAGGTTATGATGTCACTTTTCAATGTGATCATGTGCTTCGCATGGATGTTGTGACTGTGACACCAGCTGGCATTGTTTCATTTCATACACTTCACCCCATTGCCAACCGATTGGTGTATGCATTACATGCTAGGCACTTTAGTTAGGCTGAGCCCCTATGTGCATGCAAAGCCTTTCAGTCTCAGATGATGTCACCCCATACTTCCCAATTTCCAAGATGGTCATCACAAGTACCCTCATGATCAATAGCTGCCACATTGCACTCACCATGAACAACACGTGTCCTCCAATCCAAACATAATAAACACCATTCACTATCTGTATTCCTTGTCAATCCCACATGCAAGTTTATTTGCTCAGTCGTTGAATGTAGTTCTCTGCATTCTGTGTCCCTGCTGGTTTGGTCGAGTGTGAATGAGCGGGTAGCTTTCGTGAGTTACTGGGAGGTGGATGGTATGCCACATGCCACTTGGTTACTCTGGTTTTACTGTGTGACCTCGAGGGCATGGTCACTGTTGTTTTCGCCTTCCAGCAGCTTGTTTTCACTGATTGGTGCCTGCTTTTCGTCTGCCATCGTGGGCACTTTTGTGAAGCTACCTGCCACTATCATTATGTATGCTTTTTTCCCTTTTGTGTTCTGGGAATAGGAAAGCTAACACTTCTTCGTAGTGACGACACCTTCGAGAGAATGTATTCTTCATCTGTTCGCCTTTTTATGTACTTTAGTTGTCATGGGTGTGAGTACTATGTAATACAGGCACACCCTTTCTTTCACTGACTATGTCTTTGCAGCTGGGGACACATATGCAACCTTGGCAATATATGCTTCGACAATACTCAGGAGAACAATAATTCTGGGTGTTGATTTTTTCTACTCGGGTGTCGTAGTCTCAATAAGCATCATCTTTTTCCGATGGTTCTTCCTTGGCTTCTCTGTGTAAGTCTTTGTTCCTCTTTATATCCCAGAACATGCACTGAAATGCATGCTAGAATGTTTTGGGCATTCATGTTCATTTCACTACAAACTTCGGCAGGTTATCACCTATCTTGGTAGGGCTTGGTTTTGTACTTGCATTGCCATAGGCATATATTTTTTCTTTCGATGGCATTGAGATAGTTAGTATGATTGTAGGTTTGGTGCTGATGCCCACCTTACACTCTTCACGTTGGGCGCACACTACACCCAAATTGTTGAATGTACCTCCTCAGATGCGAGGGAGTGGCACAACTGTGTCCTGCTTGCCTCACTTGCGAATGGCCATGAACTGCATCCTGCTCAACTCATTCAACACTTTGGTTTATCTGAGTGCCAGCGAGTGAGTGGCTGTTGTGGATGCCAGCAAGCAAGTGGCTGTCATGGATGCCAGTGAGCGAGTGGCTGCCTGCCAATCTTCTGAGCAGATAAAGTCTTGCTTGTGACACCTGCTGCTTTACATTGCTTGATAGGTGCTGCATTTTTGGTTCAGCCCTCCGAAAGAGTTTGGTGGCCATCAGTGTTGCACACGCTGTGGTCCCCGCGATATCGTTCAGGCATCACACCTGCCTACTCATATGAATTGAAAACGAACTTGCTGAGTATAGATTTTGATAATGAGATTATGCTACTCTAGTCTAGCATTCTCCTTCCCTTCAACTGAAATCTCCATTTCCTTTGTTCTGTGCATTGAGCTTTGCAATCCTTTATGTAAACCTCTTGATTGGATGGGTGATAGACTTGTCTGGCAGGAGTTGGATTCAGAGATTGCGCCAATGAATAGCCTCTTTTCCTTTAGGACTCTGGATTTGCTCTCTTGGAATGGTTTCAGGCTGTAGTACTTGCAAAATTCATTACACAGATGCTCAGTCTTGAAGTTCTCATGATTCAGACTTCCTTTTCCGAAATTGACTGGAAGGTCACTGGTGACCACCGACAAGAGCATCAGAGCTAGCCTTTCTGCCAAGAAATAAATGGCTTCACCTTGATGTAATGATTTGGGGGTCTGCTAGCAGGTGTTAGATGGTATTGGTGAGGAAGGTGGCGAAGGGGAGGTCAAGTCGATGACCTCGGGTTGCTTCCTGGGGGTGTTCCAATCTTCATTTGTGAGAATTGGTACTCCTGTTCAATTATAGACTTTGTCTTTCCACATCTGTGCTCCCATCTTTGCATCGTATCCTGCAGCGTTCATCCGTTTTTCTCTTTTCCATGCCTTGTAGGCCAACTTCTTTGTTTTGCAATTGGGGGTAGTATGTCCTGGTCCCCACCAAAAGCATCCTCCGCACTGGTAATCGCTGCAATCCTTATGAATGTGACCAAGCCTCTTGCACTTTGAGCAGCGGCGGGTGGGGTGCGTCGGTAAGGATGATGGGTGGTGATGCGAGGGGATGTTGGGAACTTCTTCCCATAAGCGTGTATCTTGGCATCAAACTTTTTGAAATACTGTATAATCCCTTGTCCTGCGAAATGGCTCGGGATGTAGTCAGGGACAGTGGGAAGCTTGTTACAATCTCTGATAGTGTTCAGGATGCCATGTCAGATGGCGGCGGTGATGGCAGTGATTACCATAGTGTGGAGACTAAGGATGTTTTCATCCTTGTATCCAAGTTTACTCTCAAGATGTTTCTCGGTGGCAACAGCTTTTAAAATAAGGTGGAGATCGAGGGAGAGGGTGGAGTCATTCTGGCAGGTGTTAATGAGGGCGTGGACATGTTTTTCTTCTTGAACAAGGCATTCAATGAAGAGGGTGGCAGTGAGAAAAGATTCAGAGTTGAAGATGGAGGTGTACATGTTTAAAGAGGAGCATTGGTTGCAAAGAAAGCTGGTTGGCTTGATTGCGAGTTTAGATGATTGTCTGAGGACCTTACTGGAGATTCTTTCTCTTCTTATAGTCTTTGAGAATCTCGGAGGCATTCTTCAAATTGCTTTCTGGTTCCCACCTTTCGTCGGAGTATCCTTTCCATTCCACTAGATAGTGGTACTTTTTGCCTTGTTTTCTGTGATCTCTGATTGAATCTACTTCATATTCTTCTTCTCCTTCGATAAGGTCAGGAGGGGGTTCAGGGAAGTTCTTTCCATGAACATCGGTTTCGCGATATGGGGTAAGAAGTTTTCCATGGAAAACATTGTGTATCTTCCACTGGGGTGGAAGTCAAAGTTTGTATGTTACTGGCCCCATGACTTCTTCGATTTTGAAGGGTCCTTCGCGTAATGAGTCTATCTTTGGGAACTTGTGACCTCTGTTGAGGTGTCACCCATCTAACCATACTAAGTCTCCTTTGCTAAATGGAGGAGAGTTTTTCTTAGACTGTTTAATTTGAGCTTGTTGTGCCAGTTCATGTGCGGCTTGAGTGTTGTCTCTTATCTTTAAGAGTTCTGATAATCTTCTTTCAACTGCAGGGACATTCGTTCTTGAGAATGCTATTGGGACTCCAGTAGGTTCACATCCTAACATGAGGTAGAATGGGGTTCGTTTTGTAACAGAATGGGGTCATCTGTTGTATGAGAATTCGGCAATAGAAAGGTTTTTATCCCATTCTTCTGGAATTCTTTTGCAGAATATTCTGAGGTACGTTTCAAGTTCTTGATTAACTCGTTCTGTTTCTCCATCTGTTTTGGGGTGATACACTGTACTGATTTGTTGTTTGATCCCATAAAGTTTCATTAGTCCTCAATAGGTTTTTGAAATGAAAAGGGGATCTCAGTTGGATATGATGTCATCTGGTATTCCAAACCGTTTGAAGGTATGATTGAAATGAAGTTTGGCAGCTTCTAGGGTGGTCAATTCTTTGTTGGTTGGGATGAAAATTACCCCCTTCATAAGGCCATGGTCTACCATGACCATTATGCGGTCATAGCCTTGTTTTGTCTTTGGTAATCCTGCTATAAAATCTTGTGATATCATCTGAAAGGGTCGTGTCACCGTGGATCTAATTGGCTGTGTCAGTGGTTGCGTTGGATGTGTCAGTGGTTGCATTGGATGTGTGTTAATTTTGTTCTGTTGACACATGGCACATCCTGCAACATATTCATATATGAAGTGGCGTAGTCTTGGCCACCAGTAATGTCTTTGCACCATTTCTAATGTGCTGTCTCTTCCAGGGTGTCCGGTCATTGGTGAATCGTGAAACTCTTGTACAATGAGTTTCCGTATTCCGTTGTTATCAGGGATGTAGCATTGATCTTGATAGAAAAGTTTTCCATCTTCTATTTTCCAATTGGAAAGGCTTGACTTAATCGGTGGGATTCCTTTTGTAGAAAGAACATTCAATATGTTCTTTACTAATTCGTCTGAGGCTGTTGTTGACTTGATCATCTTTGCGAGTTCGACATTAATAAGATTAATGAATATCTTGTCTGGGAGCAAGACAAGGTTTTCATTATCATCGTCGTTATCAGGGACGTGATCTGGTTGTCTGGATAGAGTGTCGGATTGGATCATTCTTGATCCAGGAAAGTGAATGAGTTGAAGATTAAACCTTGATAGGTATAAACTCCATCTAGCTTGTTGGTGGTTTAGTTTCTGCGTCTTTCGGACGTATGTCAGATTCTTGTGATCTGAAAATACTGTTACGGGGTGTGGACTTTCTTCTAGGAAGTGTCTCCATGTTTCTAGGGCTCATATGATGCCTAGAAGTTCTCTGTCGTATATGTCGTAGTTCCTTTCTGTTTGAGTAAAACTGTGAGAGATGTAACCGCATGGTTTCAAATCTCCGTTTGTATCTCTTTGTTGGAGAATGGCTCCTGTAGCCCATTTGGATGCATCTGATTCAACATAGAATGGTTTTGTTGGATCAGGGATGATTAAGATGGGTTTTTCTAGCAACTTCTTCTTTAAGTTATCAAAGGCTGTTTGACACTCTTGTGACCATTCGAAAACTTTTGTTTTCTTAGTGAGTTCGTTTAGGGGTTTGGCAGTTTCTGTGTAGTTGCCAATAAATCTTCGGTAGAAGTTGCCGAATCCTAAAAATGATCTGACACCTTTTACATTCTTCAGTGGAATCCAATCTTGAATTCCGGCTAACTTTGTTGGGTCCATGGAGATTTCATTTGGCCTTATGATGAAACCTAGGTATTCAACTTCTTTTGCGTTGAAAACACACTTCTCTGGTTTAAGGAACAAATCCTTTTCTTCTAGTCTTGTTAGGACTCTTTCAGTTTGTCCATGTTGATGTCTGGGGTCTCTGGAGAATATGAGAATATCGTTGAGATAGATCAAAACCCATCCTTGGGCGATCATGTCGGTGAAATAGTCATTCATCATGGCTTGGAATGTCCGGGTGAATTGGTCATTCCAAAGAACATTACTGTTGGTTCAAATAGTCCTCTTTTAGTGATGAAGGCACCTTTCCATTCATCGCCTTGTTTAATTCGGACATTGTTATATCCCCATTGGATATCTAACTTTGTAAAGATTGTGGCTCCTTGAAGTTTGTTTAGGAGATCGTTGATAGATGGGAGGGGATATGTGTTCTTGACTGTGTAATCGTTCAGATAACGATAGTCTTGACAGGGTCTCAGCACTTTGCTGTCTTTCTTTGATACGAAAAAGAAGGGTGAAGCCTGAGGTGAATTTGATGGTTTGATAAAACCTTTCTTTAGGTTTTCATCAATGAACTTGTTCATTTCTTCTTCTTCTTTCTGTCCTAATGGGTAGAGTTTCGATCTCTTTGGTACAAAGTCTGGTTTGAGATCGATTCTGTGATCCCATGGTCTTGATTCGGGAAAGCGTTCTGATGCTTTCTTCTCGAATACTGATCTAAACCGGTGGTATTCTTTTGGGACTAAATCTTCAAAAGTTCTTTCTTCTTTTGGCTCTTCTTTATGTGCAAGACTTTGTGATATAGATGTCTTGGCTCTGATTGCTATATCTGAATCAATCTGAATGGGTTGATTCAGGGGTTCTTCTTTCTCTGGTTCGGATGTCGTTATAGTTTCTTCTTGAAGATATGCGGTGACAAGATCTCCTTCTGATTTGTCTTCTTTGTCGTCTTCTGTGTTGGGTACTAGGGCTGGCATGTCTTCATATTGATCGGGAAGTTCATTCACAGCTATGAGAATGGCTTCTTCGTCATCTGCTAATCTTTCAAACTTTGGGGTTGCGTCTTCATCGGGTATCTCTTCAATAGAGACCGTTGATTTCTTCTTTTTGATTCTTCTGTCAGGGATATTTCGCAGCTGATCTGTGAAAGCCTCTTTTGACTTCATCTTCTTGTGTTCTGATTCTATTTTTAGAATCTGAACTTCTCAATTGATAGCTTGTTATATGTTCGGTTTCTTTATCCTGTCTGGGATAATCTTGATGGTCTTCTTTGTCCAGTTTACTTTGGGGTTAATTCTGTCTAACCATGGTAATCCGAGGATTATGTCTTCTTTTCCTAGGTTGGAAATCAGGAATCGAGTGGAATTTACTTTTCCATCAATTTTTGTCAGGAGTCAGGTATAGAACCTAATGGGTCCATTTTTGTTTGGGCTTTTGTCTATGTTTGAGACTTGGATTTCCTTATCCAATCTCAAGAGCAAGAGTCTGTGTTTTTTTGCAAATCATTTGTCCATAAAAATTCCTTGAGCGCCACTGTCGATAAGCGCTTTCATTTCGACGATTTTCTTTCCATCAATAATTCTTTTGAATTCTAAGAGCTTTAATAGAAAGTCATTTAGAAGGTCTAGACGTCGTTGCTAGCCTTCTCACTAAAAATCCTTGTTTTCGTCTTCATCGTCTGATTCTTCTTCAGCTGGTTCGTTTGGATCTTTATCCAAAGATTCTATAAAAGCAACTTTTGCTTTTTCTAATTCTTCGTCATCAAGTCCTGCCATGATGGCACGGACTTTCTGTGCGGCGTTGGTGTTCTTGTTTGGTGGTGGCATGATAGCTTTATAGGGAGTGGCGGATTTTCTGAAATTGGATGTATTTCCTTTTCCAGTGTTAAGGGTGGGATTAGTTGCATGGTCGCGAGACACGTGTCCTGTTTGTCCACATTGGAAACATTTCCCTTTCTTCATGTATTCGTTTTGTTCTTTGATAGTTAATCTGTCAATATCCATGGCGTCTGGATCTCGAGGTCTGGGAGTATAGGATGACCAAGGAAGTTGTCGAGGCATGCTTCTAGTTGGTTGCCATCCCATAACTTTTGTCTTCCATGCTTGATTCTTATAATACAACTTGTCGAATTTCCTAGCATCTTCTGTGATAGCTTTAAGCATCTCGGGTGGTTCTTTCTGTGTTTCGATCTTTTCCCGTAACAAGGGATTCAAGTGCTCGAGGAAAAGCTGAGAGAGAACCGGATTCTCCATGTCTCCTGTTAAAACATATCCTGCTCGATTGGCGAGTGCGGTAAAGTCAAGAATGTACTGCTCGAGTTGTCCGGGTTTATGTTTGAGGATTGAGAGGTCTACTCTCGCTTTGTCTTTCATCTTTCTGATGTCAAATGTTTCGTTTAATAATTTGACAAATTCTTTCCATGTGGATGTCGTAACAAATACTCCTTTGGTATTTGTGTGGGTGTCTGTAAAATGTTCTGCCCAGTCGGCAGCTCTGCCTGTGATCATAAAACTGAGGGCGAACTGGATCTTTCGCTTGTCAGTGCTGAACAAGTGATTGTTGACCTCCATGTAGGTCTGTATTGTTCTAAGCCAAGTCTTGTACTTGTCTTCGTTTCCATCAAAATCTTTAGGTGCATGGCATCAGTCACCTTTTGCATTGGCAGCATTGGCCATTTCTTGTCTTGGTTCTGTCGAGTTCTCAGGTTCTATTGGTGTGTCAGTTTGTCTGGGAGTTCCAGGTGCTGCTGGTGACTCGGGGTATGGGTTTAATGTGAATGCGTTAAACTGTTCAACTGCTTGGGTTCTTTCGTTGGTAGGTGTGATACATAAATTGGATAAATCTATTGGTGTAAACACGGGTGTCGGGATGATTGGTCCTAATAGCAGCTGTATGCTTCTGCTGGGTGTTCTGGTGATCGCTGGTGATCCTCTGGGTGTGGTTTGTCTGCTAAAGGGTGACGTCGATGGTCCTCGCCCTGTTATTTGTCTATATCTTCCTGTTACTGATACAGGTGTCGATGTTCCTGTTACTGGTGTCTGTGATGCAGGGGGACTGTTACCCTTGTCTGCGCTTTTGTACTGTTCTTCACCGGATGTGAAGGTGTCGGTTCTTGGTTCGGGTTCTGAGTCTGAGCTCTCTGGTGCTGCAAATCTCCAACGGTTCGACTCTTCTTGAGCAGCCATGGTTTCTTTAGGTAGGAGGCAGGTTTGATGTGCCTTCTATCAATATAATGATGTCTTTGATCCTTTCGTTATATTCTCTGATGAGACTTATAATGTCTTTGATCCTGGTGTTATACTCTTCGGTAAGACATATAACTCTTGTTATGTTGTCCAGTGTGTCTAATCCGGGTAGAGGGCGGTGATGCGCCTTCTGTTCTGGGATAAGCTTGAACCTTTTGTTACAGTTGTTAAGTGTAACGGGCAGTATGTTAAGCTTTTGAGTTCAATCGTTCGTTTGTCTACCACAGTTCTCGTCGTTGAGACAAAGTGGGTCACTACAACGTTTGCTTGGCCCTTAAAGCGATATGGTAGGTTCTAGTAGCCTTGCGCCTGAAGGTCTGTCCAAGGTTCTATGATACACTGACTTCTGTTAAGTCAAACATGTATTAAGTCTTCAACGTTGAAGACTTATCATCAAGGTTTCTAAAGAGACTCTAAGTCGAAAGACTATAGAGTTCAAGGGCAATCTTAGTTTCTGAGGTTTCTGAGGAGGAACTAAGCTTGTATTGCCTAGGTTCAAGCTACCAAATACAAACAAAAGTAGCCCTACTTAATTCACCTGTCTGCTCGGTTATTTTCCACCTGGCCTTGGCACCAGCCAAGGTACCTCAACAATTCAATATTAAATTGGCTCTATTATCTGATGTGCAGCCCGGGCCCTTTTATTGATTTAATTCACTTGTCTGCTCAGTTGTTTTCCATCCAGCCAAAGCACTTCAACAATTTAATACTAAACAGGTTCTGTTATCCGAGATGCAGCCTGGGCATTGTTACCGATTTAATTCCCTTGTCTGCTTGGTTATTGTTCACCCAGCCTCGGCACCAGCCAAAGTACTTCACCAATTTAATATTAAATTGGCTCTATTATCCGAGACGCAGCCCAGGCACTTTTACTGATTTAATTCACTTGTCTGCTCGGTTATTTTCCACTCGGCCTCGGCACCAGTTAAAGTACTTCACCAATTGAATATTAAATCGGCTCTATTACCCAAGACGCAACCCAGGCATTGTTACCAATTTAATTCACTGTCTGCTCGG
>NW_001889902.1:549483-550319 GCF_000143565.1 Laccaria bicolor S238N-H82
CCTACAAGTCTTGCCAGACCGTATTTACCTTCCAACTCCTCGATGACTACCTGCTGGAAAACCTGGAATGTAAAACATCGGCCACCCACTACTACTCCAAATTGAGAAGGATCACCAACTTTGCATTTCCTAATTCCATTCCGGTATGTTGTTCAAGTACCTCGTATAGTCCCATCTCAAAACGTTTGACAGAACCGGTATCACGAGTTAATAAGGGTTGGTAGACAATACCGTAATCTTACCGAACTGGCTACTTTTGGATTTGGACACAAAGGTAAGGCTCCGACACCGGGGGAGATGGGTTTTTTTTGCCCTACCTGCCCACAACCGGGAGTCAACCTTCCTGATGACTGGAACAAAAACCCCAATGATCCTACTAACTGGAAGTATACCAGAGGATTTGTAGCCGATGGCAATTTCACAGCAGCCCACCAAAAACAGGCACGGCCCAAAGACGATGTTTGGCTTAAAAATGGGGATAGTTTCATGACGCAAAGAGGACCTTATTTGAGCCACCTTCGGGACGCGATTGAAGATAATGATGTAAGTTTTTATCCTTCGAGCGACTCGGCCGGTGTCTGAATCTTTCAGCCGAGGACATGTCATGAGCACAATGCTATCAACAACAAGAATGTATTTCACCGAGGTTTTGACGCTACTGGAATTGGAGCCATTGCTTGCCTTCGACATGGCACCTTTTGTCCGGGTTCGGTGGTAGATTTTCAAAAGGGAGAACGGTATGCAAGTTATCCTCGGGTTGAATCGTTGATTTACCAGACAGGCAAATGAACATGGACTATGCCTTGTGCCAGGCTCTGAAGAATACCATGACCGGT
>NW_001889902.1:550369-563632 GCF_000143565.1 Laccaria bicolor S238N-H82
CGAGCATCCAATGTTTCTGTACACGGACGAAATGACACCTCAGGAGCTCGACGTGCTCTTTGGATGCATTCGCAATGATAGCGACCGGGATCGTTCCTTGTACCCCTCGAGGGACATCTTGGACGAGGGCTGCTTCTTCTGGACAGGGGAGTGGGACACTCGCATGGACTCTATGTTTAATGATATCACCAAGGACATACTGCAAGGATCAGCAAAGTTCCGGACTCCCGGCATGTGGAACGAGTACTTTCGTCGGCTGAACCGCAGTCATAGAGGTTCCAAGGAGCGTCTCAACCAAGTGGTGCCTAGCATGCTGGCTCGTCTTCATGCCAAAATCATTGACGGTTTCCCGGTGGATTGGAACAAGCGGCGTCTTTCAGGAATCGAGTTGCCGGAGGAATACAGGCCACGTCAAATCGGAAATAGGGGGGCTCTGTAACGGATGTGATTACAGAACACTTCTTCATCCCTTCGTACTATTATTTCCGATTCTACGCTAACTAGCAGAGCTCTGCCCTCGTGGTCACTTAGTCACGGTAGTCACACTTGCTTACAATTCTTCCAGTCACGCATGTAGTATCTCATCTTTTTATCCATCATTCTTGCTACTGCTTGTAGTTCTCGAGTATCGTCCTCACGACTCGATCACACGCGTAACAGGGATATTGTAAGAAGGTGAGTAGCATAGTGACATTCAGAGGAGAGCTCGTGACTCTCCAGTAGCTGATTCTTTTATTTCATTCCGTCTTCCGCAGTAAGATCTTACTACATCTTCTTGCGGCATTCCGAGGAAGAAGAGTACGTCTACGCTCGTGGCTTACCAGAGCATCAGTAGCTACTCGCGTAGTAAGACTGACTCATAAGACTCAGATTAGATCTTTGACAGAGGTCTTCACACCATAGTGGTAACCTTCACCACAGAAGCTCACCAGTTCTACCTTGTCGTTGTCGCTCGAACCCCATAAATCTACGTGGTCCTCCGAACAGGTTCCCACAAACATCCCACTGCAGGGACCCTTTCCACCAGATTGAACATTGGACCGGCACCTTTTATGAGCCGAGCTGGCTGTGGAAAGTGGGTTTGGTTATTCGACTTGGTCACGAAGGTGATCGGTGCCCGAATGGAAGCAGCAACTTGAGTGCTGACCTTGACATTGACGAAGAGGAATGGTTTGACATGGAAGACCTTACCAGCACTTCGGCCGATCCAAAACCAACGGACCGTATTTACAATGGTGGCTGGGTCATGACCGTCGTCCATACTTCCGGTGTGCATCACCTACCTATTGTCTTCTGTGGATGTTCTGGTGCAGCAGCCGAGGACATACAGTTGTTCCGGGTTGGGTTGTACCCATCCACCTACAAGTCTTGCCAGACCGTATTTACCTTCCAACTCCTCGATGACTACCTGCTGGAAAACCTGGAATGTAAAACATCAGCCACCCACTACTACTCCAAATTGAGAAGGATCACCAACTTTGCATTTCCTAATTCCATTCCGGTATGTTGTTCAAGTACCGAGGTATACTCCCATCTCAAAACGTTTGACAGAACCGGTATCATGAGTTAATAAGGGTTGGTAGACAATACCATAATCTTACCGAACTGGCTACTTTTGGATTTGGACACAAAGGTAAGGCTCCGACGCCGGGGGAGATGGGTTTTTTTTGCCCTACCTGCCCACAACCGGGAGTCAACCTTCCTGATGACTGGAACAAAAACCCCAATGATCCTACTAACTGGAAGTATACCAGAGGATTTGTAGCCGATGGCAATTTCACAGCAGCCCACCAAAAACAGGCACGGCCCAAAGACGATGTTTGGCTTAAAAATGGGGATAGTTTCATGACGCAAAGAGGACCTTATTTGAGCCACCTTCGGGATGCGATTGAAGATAATGATGTAAGTTTTTATCCTTCGAGCGACTCGGCCGGTGTCTGAATCTTTCAGCCGAGGACATGTCATGAGCACAATGCTATCAACAACAAGAATGTATTTCACCGAGGTTTTGACGCTACTGGAATTGGAGCCATTGCTTGCCTTCGACATGGCACCTTTTGTCCGGGTTCGGTGGTAGATTTTCAAAAGGGAGAAAGGTATGGAAGTTATCCTGAGGTTGAATCGTTGTTTTACCGAACAGGCAAATGAACATGGACTATGCCTTGTGCCAGGCTCTGAAGAATACCATGACCGGTGAAGAAAAAAGGGTTATTTTTGTCTATGACATCAACTGCCAGTATATGGTGAATTTGATGGCTCGGATAAAACGTGGTGCGAAACACCTCTGGATCAGACCAGACTTGTTATTGGTAGCCGGGATCGGCTTATTCCATGTCCATGGCCATCAAGAAATATGCTTTCCACGATTTGCCCCAACATTCATCCCCGGGGCCAGTCAAACAGATGGAGAGATATTGGAGACTTTGTGGGCTGTTCTCAACGAGGTCTGTCGCACCACCCGGACAATGACTTTGGCCCATAGATCGGAGGTGTTGGATGCTCACATGCTGGATAATAACTGGAAAAAAATGATCAATATGGGTATCTATTTTCAACTGCTTTTACATTGCTTCTAAGCTAATAAATGTCAAGTGAGTAGCCTTTGCAAGAAGTGGAAGCGAGCAAAACTCGGGCTCTCTGAGAGCTTCCAGGCTCTTGAAGAATTAAGTGCCTCAGCAAGTAAGGAACAGATTCAAGAATGGGAGCAACAGATCAAAACGGCAAATTTGAACCGGGCAAAGGACCTTTCCACCATGGACATCTATTATGTCAAGGTCAAGGAAGGTAAGGACCAAGTTTTCCATCACAAAGGCCAGCTGTAAAATCATTCAATCAGCCGAGACCGAAAAGGGCATTCGGCTAAAACTTATGACTAAAGAACAGGCAGGCAAGGTCAAGCCGGGGTTAACTGGATGGGTAAACACCGGTATCAAAATTCAGGAAGCCCAGTGAGTAAAGTCAAATATTGCTAGATTCAAACATTGAACAATCCAGAGCCGAATTGGCCGCCTTTGTGAAGGCTCAAGGCAGTCGTCCAAGTGCCGATCAGAAGCTGGAGATAATGAAATGTTGAGAGAAGCTGTCCAAGTGACTTGAAGAGTTTTCCGAGGCCGGTCAAGGCCATTTTCCCAACTTGGAAATTAATGAAGGAACTATTCATGATCCACTGCTCTCGGAGGATATTGTGGATGACGATGACTGGAGCGATTGTGATGAAGAGGAAACCCCAGCACCGAGCATACCCAGTTTGCCTGATCAGGGATATGGATCGGCCGAACATCAACAAATCCTCTTACCATCCTCATTTCAAGCAGCCCTCCTCCCTACATCACTGGGAGAAGCCCGGTGCATAGAGATAGAATTGAGAGTGGCCCAGGCAAATAACGCTCTGAAGCGTTTACGGGAAGCCATCGGTTACAAGTCATTCCTTTATCGGAAGAGAATTCGAGCCGAGAAATCGAAAAAACGTGTAACTCGGGCTTACGATGCTGTACAAGGATCGGATCGCGATATGAAAAGTGCTCTCCGGGCATACAACCAAGCTCGATGGGCTCATAATCAACATACATGGAACAAGGTCAGATCCAGTCACTTTTATTACTCTACATGAATTGAAACCAGACAAATCAAAGTATATCAGGTGAATTGGCTCAGAGCAAAAGCTCGATATGACCGGTGGTCAGAAGAGCATACCTTGATCCCAAACGAAATGAACTGGACCCGCCTCTATTTCATCAACAAAGCAAGGGAGTGGGCTGGGCTGAGGGACTTGGTGCCAGACAAGCCGGGACATGTATGCTTTGCTGAGGGGCAAATCAGTATGTGGAAAGAACTGGCCTTCCAGGCCACCAAAGAATTTATAAATGCTGGGGTCATGTGCGAGGCCATTGCATTACCTAATCCTAGTTGAATCAAACTATTCTTTCTCATTGTCCACCATGTATGCAAAAGAACACCTGTCATTTGACCCCCGCCGAGCAGAGCAATGGGTTGACGAGGTGCTGAAGATATGGCCTCCAGCTTTTACCAGAGATTCTTCTGTAGTGGCTAATCTCCTCTGGAAGGACGAGCAAGAGTTCCAGGAGGTACTCTGCTACTGGTCCTCTCGATTCAGAGCCATTTTGACATCGAAGCTCGAAAACCCCATTGACCCCAAGTTCAAGAATTGTTGGTTGGAGTACATGTCGGCCGAACAGGTGAGCTTTATTTTGCCGCGCCCGGCTAAACTCATTCCTTTGGTTAGGGTTTCATTATAGCGACTCTCGGCATGGCATGCGCCTATGGGCATAAAGTAAAACTTTGCCCCAGATTTTTTCTCTTTGAGCTCACCTTCCTGCCAGTTTATCGTCCCTCCCTTTTTAAAGTCCTGTCTCCAGGGTAACCCACTGCACCCTCAGGAAGCCTTCATGGATGACCGTATCCGGCCTGCATACGAGTTTGGGTGGTGGAATACTCGCATCACCTTTCCACCAGGGGGCGTCGACCAACTTCTGAAAAGGTCATACAATTGGTTCAGATGGATGGCAAAGGGTGGTTTGCCAATCAAGTACCCGGACACTGACACCTCCACGCTGACACCGGCCGAAGTTCAGCACATCAAGACCCAGTTGGAGAATGCTTGGGATCGTCTCCTTGAACGTATCAAGCATGCTGAGGCCGAGGAAGAGTGGGTCACCAATGAGATTTCGGTTTGGGAGGAAATTGTACAGCAGTCTGCTCTTATTGACCTAATGAGGTATCACAAGAACCGGTTTTTAGCACATAGAAACCCAGGTGGAGAAAGCCCGGGATCGGGTTCGTCAAGCCCCCCGTCTCCTTGAACATATTGGTGCTGAGGCCGAGCAAGTTTGGGTCGGATTTGTAATTCATTATCTATTAGTTACCAGACAAATTATATATCAAGTCTGCCATGGTCAACCACTGAGGCCTCTTCACCCCAAGCCTTTCCCCAACCTTTTTGTGCCAAAAGTGAGCTAAACAGGCCCGGTCACCCAGCACAGGACAAACACCATGTTGTAAAACATTGCTGGCCAAGGCAACAACCGTCCCAGGGTCATAAACAAGGCTAAACCCGAGCCCGGCTAAGTGACACCGGCCTCCTGTGTAGTTTCCGATGGTGAGCAACAAGTCAAAAGACTCCCTATACCCCTTTAGATCTCGGTGATCGATCGTCTCTCGGTTCAGGATGACTGAAAGACTGGTGAAGGGAGTGGCCCAAACACGAAGAGCAATATTGATAGGATCGTCCAATGCCTCGGCATGATTGGCAAGCTTCTCGAAGGTGGCTAAACCGGACTCAAAAAGATCGGGTTGTATGACAGCATAGATTGCACCAACAATTGCATTGGCCAATAGGACATTCTGGAGGTAGGTTGAATTGGCAGGTTCCTGAATATCGGCTGACGCGCGCAGTGGATCCTCGGGACCTTCATGTCCTTGAGAAAACCAGCTGGGTGATAAATTTACAATCCCAGTGACCCCTTCATTCTCGGGGTGGTGATCCCGCCAAGTCCCATTACTTCTCTTTTTGGGGCTCAAAGAACCTGTGTGATCCCAAATAAATGTCTAGTAAAGTGAGGAAAGTCTAAGGGTGTAATGAAGTGAAAGTAATTACCCGAAGCTGTTCTGAGAACATTTCAGGAAAGTACCAAAGTAAATGTGACCCTGCCGGTCGGTTATATGGCACGGTTGATCGAGGTAGGGGATATCGGACCCGGCTGTCTGACAAGTCCGCAGCATAGTCCCGGACGTCCCAAGTAGTCGTATCTGTCCAAAACTTAGTGAAGATCGGCCGGCTAGAAGTGAGACATACATGAAGATTTGAATGCTTCTTCAAGCATGTTAATTACCCTTTCAACAGATGCTTGGGCCTCCGGCTCCAACCATGGTGGTGGAGCAGGACGAGGAACGCTTGGGCTATGTAAAGACCGCAACCGGCCTCTGAAGTATCGAGCTAGATCCCTTGTATATTGAAAGAAATCGGGGGCAGTCATGAACAAAAAAAAGGATTTTTGACACTTTTAACTGGCAAAACATGAGGCTCGGGCATGGATTTATTTATTACATAGAACAGGGACGTCTGTCAACATGTCAGGGTCATAACTGCCATTAGGATAGGATTGTGGTCTTTCCTGTCTGGTTGCACCCAGCCTTTCAGATCAGTTCTGCTCATCCGGGCTTTCAAACAAGACTCGACATGAATTTTTTTTTAAGTAAAAAGATACAGGTGGTAATGGTATGACGTATTAAGAGACCCGTGTTACGCCACATGCCCTTTCATAATAGGTGAAATGGGGGTTTGGATAGAGTAAAAAGGACGTACGGTAAGGTAACCCTCTCGCCGTCGTCATCGATGATGGTCAAGAGTATCGTCCCCTAATCACCATGTTAGTGGGAAAAAGGAAGTACAAAGGGGATTGCTCACGTCTGGCAACCTGCCGGTGGAGTCTACGGTTGCAAACATGAGGCCACCGCTACACATATTATACCAGACTCGGGTTCCTTTCTGACGAATCATCAGCTGGTTACAACCAATGGAGATGTACAGAACCTATGGGGTAGGGGTTGGGTGGAGGGATACCCAACAGACTCCAGATTGTCATGGGGGTGAAGTTATTCATGTCGCAGATGAGGGGGGTGAAGATGGGTCCTTGAAATGCAAGAGGGTTTTTAAAGGGGGAAACACAGATGTTTTCAGGTTAAATTACAACCCTCGATGCAACCCTATATCAGAAGCATAAATGATGGCGGCACAGGCCTCGAGGCCAAATTGCTAAAAAGAGTTGAAAGAGTCATAAACATAAGCATGGCCGGGGATTGAACCCGGAAGCTGGGGATTGAACCCGGAAGCCAACTACCATTAGACCATGCTGGCTTCCAAAGATTGTTGGTAAATCTGGGATAAGGGGTGAATTCTTGATTTCGTACTCCAATTGGTCTCATGTCCGGGCCCAGCTTGAACTGTAGTTTAAATGCCGAACAAGTCAGTGCTGAGTTTATAGGACCGGGTTCAATCGCACCCGAACAAGTATTCGACATGGTCGTCAGCTAAGTTACATTTTTTTGCTGGACTTGGCCAGGCACCAGGTTGTCTTATACACCGGGTTCACCCCCCGAACAAGTCACTGCACAGAATTTGTCCTTTTAACTGCTGCTATTAGAGTGACATGGTCGGCAGGTAAAAGATACTGACCGACATTGTCTTCAATGTTGGCTTGGCCTAGTAGTTAAGCTGGGAGGTGTACGTAGTATATGTATGTATGCCCTGGGTTCAAATCCTGAACAAGTCATAGATTCGCGTTTTGAAAAGTTTTTTACTTACTGCAGGTAAAAGATACTGACCGACCTATGTATGCTGGTTTAAATCCTAAACAAATTTTTTACTTGCTGCTATTAGAATGACATGGTCAGCAGTTAAAAGATACCAACCAACATTGTCTTCCACTGTTGGCTTGGCTTAGTGGTTAAGCTGGAGGTGTACAGAGTGTATGTATGCCTGGGTTCAAATCCCAGAGGTCACTTGCAACGATCGCAACTCTTTCGTTTTTGTAACTCTGGCTAAAATTTACTAATCAATTCTTACCGAGCTTGCAGACCCAGGTTAGTTGTCTTATGCTGGGTAAGTTACAAAGTGCCAAGCTTTCAGGCCAGGTGGATCATTGACTTGGCTCAGTGGTCAAGGTGGGAGGTGTACGCATTGTATCTATGTATGCCCTGGGTTCAAATCCCTAACAAGTCATGCTGTTCATCCTAAACAGTTTTTTACTTACTACTATATTAGAGTGACATGGTCGTCAGCTAAAAGATACTGACCAACTTCCTCTTGCAGTGCTGACTTGGCTTAGTGGTTGAGCTGGGAGGTATGTATGCCCTGGGTTCAAATCCCAGAAGTCACATAGAGCGAAGACAGCCTTTTTGTAACGCTGGCTAAAATTTACTAATCCAAGGCTTGTAACATCCAAAGTCCCAAGAACGGGTAGTTGTCTTAGTTGTCTTATGCCGAGAACGGGTGACTTACAAAGTGCCGAGCTTGGACGCCCGGGTTCAA
The DNA here is from genome assembly GCF_000143565.1 of Laccaria bicolor S238N-H82. NCBI lineage: Eukaryota > Fungi > Basidiomycota > Agaricomycetes > Agaricales > Hydnangiaceae > Laccaria > Laccaria bicolor. The sequence goes on from NW_001889902.1 coordinate 558,417, forward strand.
ATTGCAGGCAGGTAAAAGATACTGGCAGCGATCATCTTCCAACGTTGGCTTGGCTTCGTGGTTACGCTGGGAGGGTACATCGTGTATGTATGCCCTGGGTTCAAATCCCACAAGTCAGTTACACCTATCGCAACTCTTGTTAAAATTTACTAATCAATGCTGGTTTGACCGATGTTGTCTCGGATCATGAAAATTTGAACTGCAAGTTCTGCCTGGTCTGCCTCTGCTTGGCTGCTAAATTAAAGGCCAAGCTGAAAACAATTCGGCTTGAAAATGCCAGCCTCGGTGATGCATCGGCTGATGAGATGTTCATAAATTCTCATGTCCGGCCGACTCGGTGATATCCATGAACCATGACTACCATGTGGGTCTCGCCAGCTGACCCTGGTAACCAGAGTTGAGGGCCCTCGGCTGACCACCAACCCAGGCGAATTCAAAATGTCTGCCGACCTTGCATAGCCTAGCTGCTAATCAGAAGTGAAGGCCCTCGGCCGATCACCAACCCAGCAACGTTCACAACTGTCAGCCGACCTTGCATAGCTTATCTTCCATCAGCCGATATACAAATACAATGTTCAAAACTGTCAGCCGACCTTGCATAGCTTAGCTATCAGCCGATATACAAATACAGGGACTTGACTTCCCGGGGCAGCTTCCTACTGATCGGTGTATGCTAAATCTATGTAGCTGGCCGACCCTTCTTTACCTTGATAGTGGGATCACATCGGCCAATTCATCAACACAGGGTTATTGGCCCTCATTGGCCCATCAGCAGGCACCATCAACTATGGCCTGTTTGTATTGTCGGGCCTCTCAGTGTTGGTGGGTGATTCCTACTAACTGCCCTGTTACCCTCTCGCCAAACTCTCCCTCCCTAATAATGGCAATTCTCCTCCACGCAAAGCGCTACTCATAGAAATCACAATGGTCGAGCTCACGCAGCTTTGGGCGAAGTTGGACAAGTTGCATAATAGCCGTGTGCATCTTTTCCTTCTTTGAATCGACGGTGGTCCATAGTCCTCGACCGCGGAAGACTTCGAGGTTGGGGAAGAGGGATAGAATGGAGAACTATTCTTCCTGTTGTTGTTGTTAGATTCATGGATGGATGACGATGATTTGGGGGTTATGTATGAGTTTCACATTAGCTGGATGGATAGTGTCTTTGGGGAGGTGGACGGCGGGTAAGGAAAGCCAAGTGATGTTGGGGAAGAACTCTGCGAGCTGATGGATCGATTGCAGATCTCCCAACATGTGTAATCTGAGTCTACGAAGACTCATCCGATCAAAGGTCTTGAAGCTTGCCAAGGTCTGAGCGTCGACGGAACGCACATCGAGACATTCCAATGGGTGGAGGACGGGGGGATCTGGCGCTTGCGTTGGCATTGAAAACGTCATGCATTCTGGTGAAGCCTGATTATCCAGTTTCTCGACTTGTATAACTTGATCTTGTGAAAGCTGATCAAGCGTGATGACTACCTGTAGGCTCGTCCTCAAGCGCTTCAAGATGGGCAAGCTTCCAGGAGCGAGGTTGGGAATGCCAATCGGGAACCAAGTCAATTCCTCGATGGTTGGATGGTTCTCCAGGAACTGTGCACGTGACTCATCAATCGAAGACGTACCGCCAGACTGGAGCGACAGTTTCAGCTTCTTGAGGCGGGGGAACTTGCATTTCGCGAGGTTATGGAATTCTAGAGGGATTTCCAGGTACTAAGAGGCAGAGAAGAGAAAAGATTAGATAGGGAAAACAAGGTTGTCATGTTGAACGCACCTCAAGCCCTGGCAGCGATAGCTTGAACATGTGGCTAACGTGTGCAGCGTTTCCCGGCTTTACCCAAGCATCCCCAAGTAGGCATAAGGCTGTCAGGTTAGATATATTCCATAGCTATGTGCGTTGTCAGTCACATCATCACAGAACAAGGACAAACTTACCGGGTATGACATGCTGGTGCGGTCGACGTTGGAACTTTGAACGTGATTGGCGAAGCGCCCCGAAAGCCCAAGGTGCTTGAGTGTCGGCTTATGACGAACGATATCGAGAATTGCATCCTCATGGGCAGGATCAAGCATTGGTTTGCTCCGCTGCTGCAGGCCCGTCGTATTCCAACACCAACTGAACACCTGTAAGTCGTTCATATGGCTCAATGCCTCGCAAACATTCCGCACACGATCCGCCTCTGAAGACTGGGACAGATCCAGCTAAGGATCGACAAGAGTGGTGGGCAGACGACCAGGCGCCATGTAGTTGTGTTGTTCGCACATATGGACCTCACGGATATTGCGAGCGATGTCGGCTCGTCTTGCGAGGTGCGCCCATAGTTGGAAGCTGGCATTGCGGACACGGATGATTCGATATTGGGTATGACGGGGTATGACAATGTTGGCGCAAGCATATAAGGCCAAACCGAAGTTGGTAAGGTCCTCGTGGAAATCGATCTCTGATGCAATCTCATCTAGGACCTGATCTGGGAGACGGAGGAGTTGGGGGCCGGGCTCTGCTCTTGGTGATTGATGGTCTGGTGCTGAGTGAAAAAGCGGGAAGAGGGTAATGTGACAACACTTTGTCAACCGTATTTCGGCCTGGCGTTGCTGCTCTTCTCCCGTTGTATGCGCAACATTGCGACTACTTCAGTGCACCAACTCGCCACAGCGCTAGTAGCATGGAGATCTACCTCAAATCGACGTATCACCTTCCCCACACCTCCACCCACATTCACACTCAAACGTCCTTCCCCCATGCAACCGGGTCACCAGGTCTCTTTGTCCACCCATATTCTCCACTCCCAGAAGATTCCCTCCATCCCCGGACTGGAGAAAGCATCACGCACACGCCCCAGCCGCTCAATCCTCCCTCGATCGACGACACAACCAAATATATGACCCACGACAGCTCAGCCTCCTGGCATTCAAAGTTCAACGTTCAACGTTTAGCCCACTCACTCCTACATCTCCTAGTCAACATCAGCTCCTCATCCTCCCCTGCGCCTGCGACCTCCCTCTCCGCAAATCCCCCCAAAACCACGTTGACCACCCAACACCGGCTCAAACGTGCGCGAATACAACACAATCATCTCCACCCGTTAGTCTTCCGGTCCTTCGAGCATTCAACATGTCCCTTGCGACAGCGGATCTTCGATCTGAGGATCAACATCGACTCTTCGAATTTACAATGCCTTCGTATGCAGTGAGGGGGGAGGAGAAGATGACGATGAGTGTATGCATTCGAGCTGCGTATCGTGGTGTCAGGATCCTGGTGATGATATACTCCTTGAGGCTGCTCATACGTGATAGGTTGCAAAATCTGAAGGGAGGCGAAAAAGCCATGTCAGGGCAAAGACGGTGGTGTGCATGAGCGTCACGGAGATGGTCTAGGCTTTCGAGAGGTCAATTTGAGGGGAGCAAGTGGGCTGGATGGGATATGCCGTAGTTTTTCCAGACAACTCATGAATCCTCAGCTTGGATTCGGTCGGGGTGACTTCTGTTCACAAATGTGTGTGTAGTCTAACCTGATTGGAACAAGGGGAGGTCAGGGCTACAACAAAAGGAGCTGTTGATAAATGTTACCCACCTCCGAATTGAGATTTGCGTCTGTATTTCACGGAGGTAAGGGTAACGTCCAAGTATTTCTTCGAAGTTGTGGTGGGACTAGAACAAATATAATGATCAATGGCTGGATGTGGTGTGAGGGTATTGTGTGTACCCTGTGGTCTACATGCTTGAGCGGCGTTGGCTTCGAGTAGTGCATGAGGGTTAGGTGTCGCTCGCAGTTCATCTTTACCTGCTTTTGCCCGAAACGGAAACCGAATGTTTTGTGGCAACGAAACGTCGGGGAATGGCTGCAACAAGGTCAACATGTGGTATTTAACGATAGAAGTAATGTCGTACTCACCTCTCCCCCAACGTCCACCGAACTTGATGTTCATGTGAAGTGCATCAAGCTGCTGAAATACACCAACACAAGGGATCTACTAATGGTCATGCGGTTCTGGTTGCGTAAGCTGTACAGGGTAGTTTGTAGATACAAGTCGTTGTTGGAGGAGTAGCGGATGGTGTTCGTGAAGTTGGCCAGCTGATCGGGAGTACCGGCGTCCTTGAAACCGTGGCTCGACAGCAGTGTGTCGGGCAGGATGACGGGGTCCTTTGAGCTTGTAAGGGAGGTCTTATCAGTGCCCCCCTAATTCCTGCAGGATTCCGGTCATTCCTGTGGATTCCGGTGGATTCCGGAGGAGTGAAATTTAGCAGAGGGGCCTGCTATTTTCTCCATTCCGGTGCTTTACCATTCCAGCGGAATTTCGGCATTCCGGAATTGTGACCGGAATGGTCCCCGGATTGGCAAAAATGGAATGCAACCGGAATCCGGTTTGTTTGGCACAAGCCCATTGCCAAACAATTGTTTGTTTGACAACGGCTTTCACGCTCATCCAAATACAACCCTCTTCTCTCCCACCACCACTAACCTCTCCTCCCACCACCACCAACGTCCCCGCTCCTCGTAAACGCGTGCCCGCTACCCACCCACGCCACGTCACCACGGTCAGCTGTGGCCACCACCGCCCACAAACGTCGTCGACCGCCAACAACGACCACATCAACAACGCGGCAACGCCACGTCAGCAAGCAGACGAGCCCCGGCGAGGTCGAGGGGACGAAAACGGACCACGAGGGACGACCACGACGACCATGACCATGCCCACGAACCACGACACGCCCCACGACGTCAACGGACGCCCACGTCAAATGCCAACGGACGCCCACGTCAATGGACCACGACCACGTCAATGGACCACGACCACGTCAATGGACCACGACCACGCCAGCGGACGACCACGTCAACGCACCACCACCTCAACGGACGACGACCACGCCAGCGGACGACCACGTCAACGCACCACCACCACGTCAATGGACGATGACCACGCCAACGGACACCCACGTCAATGCACGACGACGTGCCCCCGCCGATGGGAAACCAAGGTGCCACGTTGCTGTCAGCGATGTGGCAACCAAACGACGAACGACGACGACAACGTCGTCGTTCGTCGTTCACACAAAGGTGAGTCCCCTGACTCTCCTTCATCCTATCCCATCTCGCTAACAGCCACCACGAAATCACACGACGACGACGAGTGCATTGTCCCTCCCCCTTCCCTGTCCCTCCCTTCCTTTTCCTGCCCCTCTTCCCTGTCCCTCCCCATTTCCATGTACTCCCATCCCCCTTC
>NW_001889902.1:564260-566274 GCF_000143565.1 Laccaria bicolor S238N-H82
CCTCTAGATCAGTGCTGATCCATTCTGATTGTAGATACTCTGATCAGAGCATGTGGGGGAGGGTAAAGTACTGCTATTTATGGTGGATTGTGGTCTTATTCAACTGGAATCCACTGGAATCCACTGGATTCCACAGGACTCCGCTGGATTCCACTGGATTCCAGTCCCATTCCTGCGGATTCCGCCGGAGTCCGGTCCCATTCCACCGGAATCCGCAGGAATGACCGGAGTCCGACAGGAATAGGTAGGGCACAATAAAGTACTGCTAGTAGCTATCAATGTGAAAGCAGACAGATCAGCAACTATCAATGTGAAATCAGAGAGTAGTCTGTCCTGATGTGAAAAGCAACTTGGGTATGATGTCAAAAGTTAATGATGTGGCCATAGCAAAAGGTAAAGTTATTTAAATCTTCAAACCATATCCACATGGACCTAGAACTATGATTTTGAAATAGGACAGTAGCTATCAATAGGAAGGCATAGAATTGCCTTCCTTGACATGAAAGACAACTTGCACATGATGTCAAAAATCAATGCTGCAGCAATGGCAATATGTAAAATTATGTCAATTCTTTAACCTCATCCCCATAACCTATACAGAGTCAAGGACACTATAAACTATATGTCAACTACAAATTTTTGTAGCCTCAAAAAGTGGACAGTACAAACTTTTGCAGTCTAAAAAGCGGACACTACAAACTTTTCTAATACAAAAGTGGACACTACAAACTTTGTGGTCTAAAAAGCAGACACTATAAACTTTTCTATTAAACAGGCACACACTACAAACTTTTGTAGTCTAAAAAAGCGGACACTACAAAATTTTCTAATGGAAAAGCGCAGACTACAAAAGTTTTCAGGTGGATAACCTTTTAACCTAACCCCAACTTTGTAGTCTAAGTCCAAGCTTTTGTAGTCTATCAGTAAATTTTGTAGTCTATGTCTGACTTTTGTAGCCTATGTCCAACTTTTTGTAGTCTATCAGCAAACCTGGTAGTCTATATCTGACTCTTGTAGTCTGTCAGTGTCAATTGCTCTTTCAGGGAATGCACCTTCCTTTTTTGGTCATTTTTCCCACAATACAATATTTGTTGCCCTTTCATTTAGCTTTCTAAATGTGTTGGAATCATGTTATTTGGTTTTGTTTTCATGGAGAAAAATGCAAAAAACAAAAAAAAAACACGGCACTTGGAAGAATCTTTTACATCATATCTTCACAATGGGAGCACTTCACAACAGAATTCAAACAGATTCAGGAAGCTACAGTGTAGGGCTACAACTTTCGTTTTTTGACCATTTTAGGAAATTGGTCATGTGATCACCCTCCCAACAACCCATGTGATACATATCATCATTATTATCTATTTTTGGTAATGAAAGTGCCAGGGAGCCTAATGAGAAGTAATGAAATCATCAAGGTGCTCAATGAAATATCCTAATGAAAGTGCCAAGAAGCCTAATGAAATATTCTAATGAGAATTCCATGAAATGGTAATGAAAGAGTCAAGGAGCTGAATGAAATATCCCAATGAAAATTCAATGAAAATCTAATGAAAGCGCCAAGGAGCCTAATGAAATATCCTACTGAGAACTGTAAGAAATGGTAATGAAAGGGTCAAGGAACATAATGAAATATTCTAATGAAAAAATTCAATGAAATGGTAATGAAAGGGTCAAGGAGCTGAATGAAATATCCCAATGAAAATTTTAAGAAAAGGTAATGAAAGGGCCAAATACCTAATGCAATATCCTTATGAGAAATGGTAATGAAAAAGCGAAGGAGCCTAATGAAATATCCTAATGAAAATTCTAAGAAATGGCAATGAAAAAGCGAAGGTGTCTAATGAAATATCCTAATGAAAATTCTAAGAAATGGTAATGAAAAAAGTGAAGGAGCCTAATGAAATATCCTAATGAAAATTCTAAGAAATAGTAATGAAAAAGCGAAGGAGCATAATGAAATTTCCTAATGAAAATTCTAAGAAATGGTAATGAAAAAGCGAAGGAGCCTAAG
>NW_001889902.1:566324-567107 GCF_000143565.1 Laccaria bicolor S238N-H82
TCCTCCGGAATCCACAGGAATCCACAGGAATGACCGGAATCCTGCAGGAATTAGGGGGGCACTGATAAGACCTCCCACCAAACGGCTGACGTGGCACACCCCATCTGGGTGTGCCATGTCGACGGCGATTTTCTCGACAACGAACGCCCACGACCCCACGATAAGGGACGACAACCCCACCACCATGTTCCACCACCACCACACACCACCACGACAGCCCACACACCGACGCCGACGAGGAAACGGTGGTGGCGCCCAACAAACGGCACCACCACCAAATCACTGATGTGGCATGCCCATCTGGGCATGCCATGTCGACGGCGACTTTTTTGACAACGAACGGGACCCCACAACTACACCACCACCACCTTCCACCACCACCCATGAACGACGAGTGCCCACAGACAACGACGGTCCCCCCACCCATGGACGAATGACAAATGCCCACAGACAATGACCACCCACGAGCGCACACAGACGACAACAAGCCCCCCATGCACGACGGCCCCCCATGCACGGACGACGATGCCCATGCACGGACGACGATGCCCACGCACAGACGATGATGCCCACGCATGGACGATGACGATGACCCCCCACCCACGAACGACGAGCACCTGCAGACAACGAGTGCCCATGGACAGACACGACCCCCCCACCACTGCCAACAAACGGCGAATGAGGCTGCCACCGACGAGCGGCAATGAGTGCCCACCCCCAGTATGTCCCCCTCCATTTCTATCCTTCCTTCCTGTCTGTCCCCTCCCTATCTGTCCTTCCTCC
>NW_001889902.1:567502-581075 GCF_000143565.1 Laccaria bicolor S238N-H82
AGCCTAATGAAATATCCTACTGAGAACTGTAAGAAATGGTAATGAAAGGGTCAAGGAACATAATGAAATATTCTAATGAAAAAATTCAATGAAATGGTAATGAAAGGGTCAAGGAGCTGAATGAAATATCCCAATGAAAATTTTAAGAAATGGTAATGAAAGGGCCAAATACCTAATGAAATATCCTTATGAGAAATGGTAATGAAAAAGCAAAGGAGCCTAATGAAATATCCTAATGAAAATTCTAAGAAATGGCAATGAAAAAGCGAAGGTGTCTAATGAAATATCCTAATGAAAATTCTAAGAAATGGTAATGAAAAAGTGAAGGAGCCTAATGAAATATCCTAATGAAAATTCTAAGAAATAGTAATGAAAAAGCGAAGGAGCATAATGAAATATCCTAATGAAAATTCTAAGAAATAGTAATGAAAAAGCGAAGGAGCATAATGAAATATCCTAATGAAAATTCTAAGAAATGGTAATGAAAAAGTGAAGGAGCCTAATGAAATATCCTAATGAAAATTCTAAGACATGGTAATGAAAAAGCGAAGGAGCCTAATGAAATATCCTAATGAAAATTCTAAGAAATAGTAATGAAAAAGCGAAGGAGCCTAATGAAATATCCTAATGAAAAGTCTATGAAATGGCAATGAAAGGGCCAAAGAGCTTAATGAAATATCCTCATGATATCTCATTATCCTTGCCTATATCTTATGAAAGATTCTAGTGATAAATTGAATGAAATAGATGGGCAATCCTAATGAGATGCCTTTCATAAAACCTGTGGCAGTATACACATTGCCTCTTGGACAGTTGTCATAGATTAATCATAAATAGTGGTAGCCACTAGTGCTTCCAGACTTTGTAGGCTGATCCAGAACTTGCTGCCTCAGCGCGGCCAATTCGTCCTTGAGACCACACACAAGTTCCCTGTGGTCAGAAATATCAAATGTATGCGCATATATACATTGTCTGAAGTAATCAACTCACTTTTGAAGCTCATAACGGTGTTTGAGTCCAATGTGGGCCTCATAGAGGCTACTGTACGCCTGATTCCCTGACCCAAGGAGGTTGTGATGAGTTGCGGTTGCGACAGTGTTGTCAGCATTGTAGGATGAGGGTCCTGCACTCGACATTCCGGGGCCATGCTGGCCCTAATAAGACATTGGTTTGTGAGCATTTGGGCGCGTAAAAATGAAAAAATAAAACACAACCGTCCTCACGGTTGTTGTCATGGTGCTGAATCCATTGCGTGTGTTGTTGTAGCTGCCCAAAGGCTGGTGTTCGTCGAAATCCTCAAAAAAGTTGTAATTCGGAAGGGAATTCATTATATACAAGGTTGAGGAGGATGATGGGAGGAAAGAAAGAACAGAGATGTGAACAGAAGTGGCAGAGCGCGTTCTATTTACCTTTGTTATATTCCGTCTGATATCAGACACCGTTCTCATCGGCTTCCACAGTGAGCACAATGCTCTCTGCTGTCGCCTCTCTTCTTGCTCTCTTCCTTGCAGTTGCTCTCGCAGGTGTCCAACCGTTTGACCTCGTCACTCCCAGCTGTGGCCGAAACCCTGGAAAGCACCCAGTCACTGGTGCTCCGAGCACTGCCACCCTCTTGATGCTGAAATACGCGTACTACGTCGACCTTACGTACTAGATTCAAAGTTGCACCCAGTACAGCTTTCGCCGGTCAGTTATACCTTATGAGGTCCTTCCAAATGTATATTTTGTTGTTCTTTGTCAACACTGTTGCCAACGTCGTCACTCTGGCCATGCGAGAAATACCTGAGAATATATATCTACAGGCTACAGGCTACAATTCGTCAACATAACCAGTTACATCTATATCATCCAGCCCTGACTTCTCGACTACAAACCAAAGGTTCTCTGGGTCCCCCGCCTTTGGAGGTAGAGGTTGCATTGAAACGACAGAAATGATCTCGGAAACAGGAATTACCTCCAGGCTATTGTCACCATTATATGTGCATGCCCATAGTGTGTGGTAGGAATCTTCGAGCATGTCTGCATCCGGTGGTCCATAGAGTGATATCAACGCGTATGCGTCAAGTTTCTGTTCGGCGTTCTCGACCAAAAAATAAAACTGTACTTCTGCGAATCCAATTTCCCCATTGAATTTGACCTATAAATCATATAAGCCACTAAGGAGACCCACATCGAGAAATTCAAATGCACCTTAACGTTGCGCGTGTTACGTTTATTTGGACCACCGCGTCGTGATTCTGAATACACGCTTCGCGCGACTTGGCCATTTGGCAACCGCAACCGTCCCCATTTCCTCAAAGCTGACTGTCTGAGTGCAACATTGACAGCTATTCGGTGAGGCCCTGTTAGTTTCTTTACATGGCGATCTCTCGGTCGCAAAAGCACAGATCCTTCACCAAGGTCATACGAAAGCCGCGGCAGAGAGGGTTTCAAAGTCTTGTCGAGCTCCGGGCAGAGCACTGTGAGTGCATTCGCTTGGGCTTGGCGAAGAGCAACCTGGGCGAGGTTTGCGAACGGTGTTGCAGGTTGTCGGATGCTTTGGCCTAGATCTCCGATTGCACGCTCTAGAGGAAATTGAGTGATATAGGCACCAGGTCCAATGCGTGTGATTTCAGGGCAGATGTGGAGAAGTGTGTGAATGCACGGACGGCAGTAGTGAATACGGTCCATACGGCGTCGGTAATAAAGAAGCTCATATTCTTCCACAAATTGAATGAAGAAGGAATGGGCTTCCCGAACCTGTTTTCCAGTAATGCGTCGCTGAATCACACCTCGCATGCCATGCACCAACTTACAGAAATTTTGCCAGTACTTCTTCGGAAGGAAAGTCCTGAAAAATCCAGGGCCTAGTCCGAAAATGTATAAATACCATTCAGTTGCCTTAAATCCACTCGAGATTTTCTCAGCGGGATTCCGGGGTGGGCGATGAAAGGATGAAGGAAAATATTGTGTCGCAGCTGCCACAAGTTTTCCATGTTGAGTCCATGTGTTACCGGTGAGAGTTGCCCACTCCCACATCAACTTGTTGTCTGTGGTGTGGTCAAATGTCATGGTCCCTCTCCAATGGGACATATGTAACTCGCCGAGATTGATAATGAGGTGCATCAGGTCGACAGAAAAGCATAGAGGAACACGGACTGTTAGAGACGGCTCAAGTCCTGAAATAATTGATGGCTTGCTTAAGCCTGTTGCCTTTCGATTCTGTTCATACTCATTCTGGTTAGCAGAACCGACAAGCGTTGCAATTTTTGTTGCATAATCCTCGGGTGTATCTCGCTTGGAGCCAACTGTCGAGCTGCGGAAGTCAAAATCACGTCGCATGGGGCCATCTCCGTTGATCGGGGAAAGATGAACTGCGTAGTAATGCCCGCTGTTCGGCTTATGCATTCCCATCATCTCACAACCTATCCGGCAGCCCTGAGCACCATGATGCCCAACTCGCCCATCAAGCTCCGTGAGTCCAACGGCATCTGCAAGCCCACCAATCAGGCCAATCTTCGAGGGAACTACACACTCCTTCTCCGCATCCCAGACCGGAAGGCCAGCGCCATCATTCTCACGCTGCAGCGCTGAAAGGTGGTGGAAACTCCGGAAGGTATATGAGTCAATGTTCTTCGGTTTGTTGGGACCAGGAATAATAAGGGTGGGAATGAAGCGTTTCTTTTTGTACCGAGTTTTTGGATCTATATCCATGACAATCCAGATTGCAATCCAAGTATCAGACTTCTTGTTTTGGTAAAGCTGAGCACCGTCAATAGAATAAACAACTGTCGTGTCATCTTCGGTAAAAGTTTCGCACAAATCCAGGACGTGTTCCCCCGAGAAGATATCATCATAGACAAATTCATCAGGATTTGCAGTGTTGAATGCCTCGATTATTTCCATGATCTTTCTGTGACGATAGCGAATTGCGCGAGCCCCCTGCGGAGATCGACGAAGAGCCTGTAGTTGTGGGCCAAGAGGAATTGTACAAGCTTGCTGCCGCAGAATCTTTTTGCCGGAGGAGGCAAACTCGTCGGGGTCGTAGCGCAGCTCTGAGCAGACGTGGCATGACTGTAAGTCCGCGAATGGACCCGTGAAAGCGTGGCAACCATTGATGCACATATCGTCGTAGATAGCACAGACACCAGTGATTTTTGCTACAAGCTTTTTGATGTCGTAATAGGAGAGCATTCCTGAGTCTGGGTAGCGCATCAAGATAGAGTCACGAACATCTGTGTAAGTCTGTTCAGAAGCGTTCTTGCAGGATAAGAAAATGTTGAGCGAGAGGCGTGTATCCAGGTCTGAAATGTCGACTGGTGCCTCATCAGGATATCTGAGGTTGTCGATGGTCAAGTCGTCAAGCCCGCCATTATCAAGAGTAGCACAAGAGACTTCATGTATGAATTCCTGGGCAAAACGGAGGTGTTCGATGCGGGAAGGATTCAGAACTGGGGCATTTCCTTCGACATCAGGTTCTGGAGTCTCAATCCTCTGATGTCCTGGGACTCCTACAGCGTTGTCTTGCTCATCCTCATCGGATTCGTTGCGCGGCCTGTCCTGAACTTCATCTTCTTCGTCCACATCGAAATCATATTGGGGCTGGGGCAGCGGTGGTGTCTATAGTCATTAGAATTTCGATTGCTTTTACTTTTTGGTTGTAATACATACTCCATGGTAGTTACCCTCCCCTTCTTCGTCGAGATCCTCACGATATCCATCTTCAATGACATCTAATGGGGGGATAAATTCTTCTGGAGGTTCTTGTGAGGCGTTCCGAGTCTAGAGCCCCAATATAATGTAAGTTGGATGTTATTGAACAATTTGTATCTAAAACAAAAGGGCGGGAGAGACGCTACACATACTGGATGAGGAACGGCGAGCCGGCGGCGCTTCCTCGGTGCGAGAAGTTCCTCCTCTTCAGGCAGGTCTTCCTCTTTTCCTTCTGGTTCTGATCCATCCATAATCTCCTCACCATCCAACCTTTCCCTCGTGGCCATCCATTCATCGAACGTCGGAATTTCAGTTTTTTTCGTGGCAGTCTGATGTCGTGCGATGACCTTGGAGCTCATTAGCGCACCGTTGCACCTGGGGCAGTAACCTGGTTGCTTTTGTGGAGCCATCAACGCAACAAAATTGAGCAAAGAGAACCGGAACTGAAAAACGTGTGGATTGGCAGTACAGCGAGTCGTTCTCGACTTCAAGGAACTTTCAAAATCACTTAGATTTGTATCTCAGCTTAAATTTAATTAAAATTTGAGTACTGCCGAATCTGGCGGATCAACTCCGATTTTGCCCAGAGTTGCAGATTTGTGCGCATTATCTCAGAACCGTGCAGAACCGTGCAGAGCCGGTTTTCACTGGGCTTCACTCTTCGTCCCTTAGCTTTGATTGGATTACCTTCGTGATCTGTTTATGGAGTTCATTTTCCATGCTTCATTTTCGCTCTACCCTTACCGATACTGATGGTGCTCCCTTCAGTTCTCGAAAATCGGAAAGATTCCGAAAGGGACTCGTACAAGGAGATCATCTTCTCAAACACCATCCAGTCAATGTGGTCCGTTTCCCCCCATCTCGTTGTATGTGTCTGCATAGGCTAACCAACATCGGACACAAAGGGAAATCCTCGAAGCCCTCCCACAACTCGACCTAACCCTCGCACCGCAAAACGACGCCCGCCGCGCAACCATCATGGCCCTCCCCATGCAAATCGAAGCAGACGTCCTCCCACGAGACGTCGTCGACGCCGTGCGCTCCCTCTGGCGTGACCCCGGCGTCAAAGAAGCCGTGCGTCGTTCCCGGGAGTTCCAGCTGAACGATTCAGCAGTGTACTACTTCAACTCGATCGACCGTATGGCAGCTACGAATTACATCCCTACCGACCAGGATATCTTACGGAGCAGGGTGAAGACGACGGGAATTACGGAGACGTCGTTTAAAGTGGGGGAATTGACGTACAAGTTGTTTGATGTGGGTGGACAGAGGAGTGAGAGGAAGAAGTGGCTACATTGTTTTGAGAATGTGACGGCGTTGGTGTTTTTGGTAGTTTGAGTGAGTATGATCAGATGTTGTATGAGGATGAGAGTGTGGTATGTTTCCTTCTCCTTTTTCTTTCTTCTTTCTCTTCTTACCGCTCACAACCATTACCATTGTAGAACCGCATGCAAGAAGCGCTCACCCTCTTCGACTCAATATGCAACTCACGTTGGTTCGTCAAAACATCAATCGTACGTCCCCTCTTCCCTCCTCCCTTCTCTACTCCCACTAACCCCCGCTCCCACCCAAGATTCTCTTCCTAAACAAAATCGACCTCTTCGCCGAAAAACTCCCGCGCTCACCATTAGGCGACTACTTCCCAGACCGTGACTACACAGGCGGGGACAACTACAACGCCGCATGCGACTACCTCTTGCACCGCTTTGTCTCCCTTAACTAGAGCGCGGCGACGAAGCAGATTTATGCGCATTATACGTGTGCGACGGATACGCAGCAGATCAAGTGTACGTTTCCCCTCTTGTTTCCCTCTTTTTTGAGATGATTTGGCTGATTGGGATTTGAATGAATAGTTGTGTTGAGTGCGATTCAAGATAATATTACTTCAGCTCCATCTACGGGAATGTGGGCTGCTGTAAACCTTCGTGCCCTCTTGCCTTCCTCTCGTCTTCCTTGTTCTCTTTCTTCCGAATCATGGCGATTGCTTTTACCCACAACCAACTCAACACCCCTGCTATAATGATACCTACCCCCCTGCCATCCCCCGCGTCTTCTTTGTATCAAACACGAACCCAACCCACCACCCACCGAATGAACTTGTTGCGTCCCTGGTCACACCCTTACCCACCCCATTTTTCATTCGAGCAAGCCGTCTTAGTTTACTATCCGCATCTTTGAATACCGTATCTTTTTTCTCTTTCAATGTTCAATGGTTTTATAACAGCCTACACCACCACTGGCTTCTTTCCCTTTCTTTTCCTTGTTTTGTTACTATTCTTTGCAAGTTTGGCTAGGTAGTCGATTGGTCCCGACCTACTTACCTTTTTACGTCCGCCTTCCGCTTCCTCCCGCAGCTTCCTTCTTTTAATTATGCATCCTTCTGCAATTGGCCACCCTCTCTATATATATATATATGCTTACTCTCTTATCCCCTCCTCACACTCCAGACCTGAGACTCGTTCGCTTGGCTTACGGTTCTTTTAATATCTGTTTTGTTTTATACCTCAATATAACTCGAACGCAAACGATGTACATTGTGAACACCGCAAGCATTGCATGAAACTACACAGCCCACCAGTAAGTACTACATGGAACTCCACAGAGTCCACACAAAGTACGCCCATTTCGTCCACGGACACGGACGGAGGTAAGCGCGAGTCCGAGTCGGAAGACGGAGTTAGTCAGGCACTTCGAAGGGTTGGATTGGGGTTGGACCCTTGGAGCTGAACTCCAAGAAGCTGAGTCGGGGTCCGGCTCGGAAGCGGCAAGACTAAGGTTGGAGGGAGATTGAGGAAGAATGGTGAGTTAGCCAGGTAGCGGTACGGGGTGGATGGACGACCCTAGTCGGGGCGCAACTCGTGATCCACGTCAGGCTGCACCTCAGAAGACTATCTGGTGCAGTATCTGATTGATGGTGAGCTCGGTGGTTCGAAGGGGACCTCGGCAAACCATAGTACTGTAGTAGCAGTACTAGTATTGGACGGTCGCATGTCGGAGATGGTGTATGACGGGCCAATGGCGGAGATGGTGTATGACAGGCCAATGGCGCGCGTTTATTGCTGGGATACCGTCTTGAGTTCAACTACACAGTAGTGAAGGTAGCGAATCGTCGCCTCTATTCAGATGACCACCTTCCAAGAGGCTGCTGTCGGTGCTCAACTGGGGAAGTAGGCTGCTCAAGGTAGCGCACAGTGCACCACACAGGAGCATTGGTTTGGATGCGAAAAAGGATCCGGGCAGATCCAGGAAGTCCCGGCAAACACAAATAGTCGAGCACAAGCGCAAGAAATGAGCTATGAGGAGAAGGCCAAGGGGATGGAGGAGGAAGCTGTGGCTATTAATGACGGGGAAGATGTGTCGTTTGAGTTCTCGTCCGATACCATGAACAAAACTTCGAGCCTCTTGTCATCGGGCAGCACGTCACACATGTTTAGGCGCGTCGTCGCGATAGTGGAGGCGTTTGGATTGGGAAACCTCGACGGAGAGTAAAGATCAAGATGCAAGGAGAGAAACCGTAGTGTGGTTTAGGCAGTACTGCCAGCGGCCAAACGCCATGAATCTCATCAATCGTCGAGATAGGGTACCACCACAGGTGCAAAAAAGAGGCAGGACGAGAAGGCCAAGATGAGTGGTGGAGGAGACTCCAACACCTCACGACAGAAGATCTGTGATTTGAGCTCCCATCCGTGAACAATACGTCAAACTTGCGGGCTCAAGGCAGCGATTGCTGACATTGGGATGCAGCATTGCGATACGAAGGCCCTCCAACTCAAGTGAGATCTCGATCGGGACAAGATGAAAGAAAGGCGGGGAGAGGATATCCTGCCAAAGACAAAATGGATGGCCAAGATGGACGGCGATAAACGGTGGAAGGGACGTGGCACAAGGAGAAGGCCAAGAGGATGAAGGAGGAAGTGGCGAGATATAGCTGGGAAACGAGGAGGAAAGGTGACGCCACACGCGAAATAGATGGTCAAGATGCATTATGGTAACAAGCCGGGTGCAGCCACAAGGACGCCAAGAAGATGGAGGATTGGTTTGAGCTTTCATCCGTTACCGTGAACAAAACGTCGAAGTTGACAAGAGCTGCTCAGGTAGCAGGTTCCACATTGGGCAATTACGACACTGGAACAGCTCTCTGGAGGTGAAGGCGTTCGGAATAGGAGACCCGCGCATGTCGGAACCCAAGGGGGTAAAGATTCGGATTCTAGACGATGCTGGGTAGATGTATGTAGTGGAAGAACGTCGGATTTTCTGCCTAACATGTGCTAATCAAGCCAGAGTTCTTGAATCCAGAATCTCTGGACGACCACTCCAAGATTCAAGTAGCGTGCTCGAGCATGTCGGCACGAGCAGGTACGACCGGTGGATAGCGAGTTGGGGCTGCTGCCGTTGTCGTTTGTGGTTGTCGAAGGTAATCTCGTGGACTTGGAAGCAGGAGCGGGCCCGGTCAACGAAGAAACGCCCAAAAGCGCATCAACCTCGCAACACCCATCAAAACAACCAACGTATACTCTGGCATCTGTACCCTGCTCACACCCCTCCCCACACAATCACGCCCCCGGCTACACCGCGTTGCGTGAGCGGGATACCACCGAACGTTGGCCTGGCCAAGGCGGAGGAGACACCTGAGACTGGAGCCCAGGGGCACAGAAGAAGAGTGCTTCTTTAGAATATGGTCGTATATAGAGGGACCGCCTTGTTGTAACTTCATAGTGGGAGTAAGTTCGTGACAAGTCATATGCTTAGAGAGAAAGAACATACGCGAACGACGCACAACCCCCTTCCGCGCCCTCCACAGCGAGATGCATCATCTCTTCCTTGCTTTTAGCACTTTTCGCGATGATGAGTTCTGTCTTGCTGACTATGAGATCTAGCACGTCCTGCGCGACGAATTTGTCTGCCAACACGAGGTCCACGAGGATAGTGAGCATTTGGTGCGTGAGTAGGGTGAGCAGGGTGCCAGGACCCAGCAGGATGATTCGCCCGCGTTTGGGAGTGGGACAAGAAGGCGTGAATGGGTGGTGGGTTCAAAAGTTTGTCCGCCGTCAGCTCGAGCATCTCTTAATCCGAGAGGGTAGATAGTTTGGAGAGAGGCCAGTCTTCGCTCACTGGGTGAACAATCTCGAGCAGTGTAAATTTGATGGTTCAACGGGGCGGATGTGAGTGAGTATGCCACTATCCTCTGCAGACACTTTGTCTGCATCTGTGTCGTCCATGGCCTTGGATTTAGCATCCTCTCATTCGCCCTACGTTCTATATCGCACACCCCACTCGCCACCACCTCCCTCGTAATCCTCGATGCTGATCTACACCCCTTCTACGAGTGGTCACGCCCACTTGCAAGGGCGTAGGTCCTCCCGTCGTCGGGTCCATGAGAGGAAGTGAATGAAAGATTGCCGAGATCAGGAGTGTCGGTCGTGTTCACTGGTACACGGCGGTTTTACAAGAGGCCGTATAGTTCTTCTGTAGATGCCCTACACTTTGACGAGTGTGTCTGTGATAGATTCCGATGTGATGTCTGTACGTTGCGTAAGCCAAGCGTCGAGAACAACGAGCTGGTCCCGCCAGTTGGTGTTCCCGGACGCGCCATTGAACTTTCTTGCATACTGAACGGAGGCCGCCTTTTGCGAGAATGTGTACGTGAAGCGTCAGTTTCGAGAGCCGCGAATGCCCGCGATGCAGCTAATGAGTACCGATCCTATGATAAGGATTCCCTCGAAGTTGCACGATGAAATGAAAGAATGAGGGAGGCGCTCGTATGTGGGTTCGGAGGTGGCTATATGCGTACAGTAACAGTGGTCCCAAATTTTAGCAGGAAGGCAGGCGGCATGAGGAGCATTGAAGGTCGTTATATGCGGGAATAGTGAAATTTGTCGACTCGTCGAGGTAGTGGAAAGAGACAACGACCAAAACAAACGTTCAACACGGATTTGATCGTCGACCACCAACATCTCCACCAACTTTGCTAGCTTACCATTCGCGTGCCTGGGAATCTCTCGTTACATTTGCAGAGCTGTCCAGTTCTCCTGCTCAACATTCGCTGGGTGAGTACTTGATCTGTCATCGCTCATTGAGAGTAAACCTGACACGGAATTGCAAGTTCACGCATGGCGCACAAGCTTTCATACCGGTGGAGGGCTATCTATTCCGATTCGTTCAACTACTTTTTCGCTCACAACCCTCGTGTCCTCGTTTTCCACGAACGTCTCATCACCGTAATCCTGGTCCGCGGTTGATTTGGAAACCCACGTCAACCACCCTTTGAGTGAAGTGAAAGATCAACGACAAACGGAGAGGTGATCGTCATGTCGCTGAAGTTTACGTGCGTGCCCTCTTTCATCTACTTTCCTCGAAGCGTCCATCTTCTGATTATCTATCCTACAGTTCACATCGTGCACCATACCCCCCCATGAACTCAACGCAGGTGTTTTGGGATATTATTAGACCGGAAAGCTCCCTGTAACACCAGGTTCAGGACGACGAACAATGGACCGTACATTTTTACGGCGCAGAGGAGAGGCCAGTCATCCAACGGTAGACGTTTTGTGCTGTTTATCAGGTGAGCATCCATGGTTCGAGTGACTTCCCTTTCTAAAGCACCATTACCAGAAGGAGGTTCACTCACCCATTCCAACTCCTGCGGCGATCGGCTGCCCCGAACTTCGTGACGACGCCGTTTTTTGGTTCGCCCAACTTAGATCTCAGTCCTCCGCAGCTGTACCGACGGCTCGCCGTAACGACAATAATCCAACCCAAGAAATTCCGGTGGTGCACAGACGCCTCGTTGTGCTTCCAGCATTCGATACTTCGGTAGGTAGGACTTTGGATCTTCGATCGTAATCACTCCATCGGCCTGACAATAGAGTTTCGCATAACCGCTTGGTATGACGTCACGCCTCCCCTCTTGATGATGAGCTAATTGGTTGGTCTTTGGTAGGATCCGCGAGGCGAGGCCCGAGCTGCAGGAAACCAAGATCATCCTTGTGATCCCCATCGTTCGTCGTCGGCCGCAGTGGATCTTTGTCCTCTTACAGGATATGAATTACGACCGGATCTAGTGAGGACGATAGTTGGGAGAGGGATGAGAAGGAATGTGAGGAACGCCAAGGATGGATGAGAGGAGGTAGAGCTGGAATGGCGTCTAGCGAGACAGGGATCGCTAAGGTCTACTTCGATAATGATGAAGAAGCCAGGTATGTGTGTTCGTCTTTCGGCTTTCAATGTAATTTAATGTTTATTTTAGGTTTCTGGTGGTGTCTCCATAGTGAATCTGCTGCTCTTGTGAATATCTGAAATGAAATAGCATGTCATCTCTTCGTCCCCTTGAGTCTGGTGAAGGGCGTTGTTTTCTTTCTTTTTCTCACACTTCTTCTTTGACCGCCGTCCTTTCTGGTGCCTCCTACGCTGAGGCACGCCACTGCGCGTTAACTCGGAGCGCTCAGCAGTTTGAGAGGAACGGACGTCAGCTGACTCTGTGAAACGATCCGTTACCTGGATTCTTCCAATAGCCTTGATTCCTGGGACGTGGTACGAGAACGATTTCCCCAAATCACCAACACAGTCCCCTATTCCTCTTCCGCCCGTCTCCCTTCCAGAACAACCATCCTCTGGATTGCCGCCTCCTTCATCCGACACACCAGCAATACCAAATTCCCCATCAAACCCACCTATGCCAACACCTACCTCTCCGCCACCCATCTCTCCGCCACTCATCTCTCCGCCATGTATCGTGTCGCCCTTGCCAACACCTGCTTCGCCAATTATACCAGCTACCCCAACCAATCCTCCAGTCGAGACCTCATCCGTGTCCGCCTCCATCCACCCTCCCATCCCAGCAGCTCTCGAAGAACTACCCCGCGTTCCGCCCATCGTCTCCCCAGGTTCTCCGCTGATGTTCCAGCTACTGCAGAGTAGGAGAGTCCCGACTGTACCCCTGCCTGAGGAAAACCCCACTTCTAGCCAAGTGACGAAACAGCGAAAGGGGAAGAAACGGGTGAGGAAGGTTAAGGATAAAGCGAAAGCTTTGTTCACTCGGGGGAATTCCAAGTGATTTGGGTTACGGTGATTTTCTCGCTGGACGCTTGGACTAGCGGGCCGTAATCAACATTGCTACGTTGGGAACAGATTCTATTTACAATCCACACCAACACAACACGTCCATGGAGTCTTTTCCAGTAAGTATTCATATTCATAGGTCAACTGTCCTTTCGGAGCTGATGAATCCCACCACATATATAGATCATTATCATGGTCATCACACGGTCATCAGAATCTCAACACTTATACCTCAACCTTGTCTCAAGATGTCCGCATCTGAGGCTATACCTCAACGCTCAAACTTGAGTGCCTAGCACTTACAGCTGACTGAGCACTGCTGCACGGCCTTCCATCGGAAAACTATGACAGCTTTGAAATCTAGGCCTACCGTACTACGCATGCACGGACGTTCGGCTCTAAATGCAGTCTTGCAGGCCTGACTTGACTTCTAGAAATTCCCATCTACAACGAATGGGTGCCGGTATGGCGTCTCCAGTCAGTCCGACATGTTTAAAAGAAGAGCAAGGCAAGAACCTCGCTCTTCATCACCTCCAGATTCATTTCTTTGAACGCGTCTCACAATGGTTCTTAAACTCTACGGATTCCACCTCTCCACTTGCACTCAGACTGTTGCAACAGTGTTGTACGAGAAAAACGTTCCGTTCGAGTTCATCCCAGTCGACATTAGCAAGGGCGAGCAGAAGGCCCCGGAATACCTCGTGATTCAACCATTCGGACAGGTTCCCTACATCGTGAGCTTCGATCTCTCTCCTTATCACGCAACTGCTTCATAGGGTGTCCGACTTCAGGACGATGATGGATACATCGTGTACGAAAGTAG
>NW_001889901.1:0-1242 GCF_000143565.1 Laccaria bicolor S238N-H82
TGAACGAGGTGAAGGTGTTATCAACTCGAAAAAGTTGTAAGATTGAGTTGTTGTTTACAGTTGTCTCGTGCATGTAAGGTGGTTGTCCTTACTGTAAATGCCTATTGCGCACTCCATAACAGCCCTTTTTGGTTGGATTTTCTGACATTCCGAATCTGTCAAGCTCCACCTCTCTGAATCAATCTTTTTTTATATTAAAAGCAAGGTAAGTGTCTCCGCCAACTCGAAAAAGTTGTAAGATTGATTGGGCATTTAGAGGGCGCCTACCGTTTGTTTACAAGTGTTACACGCCCAAGCTCCGAGTCTCGCCTCATCCATCTAACCATGGGGCGTCCACGTCTCTATCACACAGCAGAAGAGAAAGCCGAAGCTCGCCGCACTAACTCAAAGAAACATTATGACACGTATGCTTCATTTCTTTTTGCCACATCTTCCAAGGATGCAAACATTCATTTACATGTGTTACACAGGAATTGGGTTGAGATCTGCCGCCGCTTGCGTCGCCGATACAAGAAAAAGGTAGCGGCCATAAAGGAAAAGAAATTAAAGGAGATAATTGAAGGCTCCGACGATGACAATGAGATCGGGTAAGTTACCAACTTCTGCGTATATTATCACAGATAAGTACCAACTGCGGCGTAGGGCCCCTGTTGGAGATACATGCTCACGCGGCGATGTCTCCTAATCAAATGGAAGATGGGGGTTCCAGCGGGACTTTTTCACACCAAATTAGTGTTGAAGGGGCCAAGGCGTCATCCCGATATCATACTTATTAAAGTATCGTAGCTATTTTTTGCAAAGATCCATGAATTTGCCAAAGGTTCTTCGACTGTACAGTTTTCAGCCACCAGATAAGGTTTGCATCAATTCACAGTGCGTTCAATCTCAATACAATACAAACTACATCGCTCTACACCTACGCCATGGGAAAGGGACGTCAGCCCAAAATCTCTTCTACTATTCGCGCTCCTCTTGTCGTCAACAATTCTACGTCATCGAAGCAAGGAGAACGGAAAAAGGTACATACAGATCGGTTACTATTTCAAATGTTGACCCTGAACACGATCGATCACTTAGGTCATGGAGACCGATCTGGTGGCCAAGCGAGTCCGAAAGCGTCATGAGGATGCCACCGCANAGTTATTCCTACCAAGTTTTCATGCCGCTATCCGGGAAGACCAAGTCAAGTCCTTTTTTGACCGCGCGGCACTCATCTGGTTCCTTCGGTTTCCTGAACCTGAA
>NW_001889901.1:6263-8813 GCF_000143565.1 Laccaria bicolor S238N-H82
CACCCCCATGACAATCTGGAGTCTGTTGGGTATCCCTCCACCCAACCCCTACCCCGTAGGTTCTGTACATCTCCATTGGTCGTAACCAGCTGATGATTCGTCAGAAAGGAACCCGAGTCTGGTATAATATGAGTAGCGGTGGCCTCATGTTTGCAACCGTAGACTCCACCGGCAGGTTGCCAGACGTGAGCAATCCCCTTTGTACTTCCTTTTTCCCACTAACATGGTGATTAGGGGACGATACTCTTGACCATCATCGATGACGACGGCGAGAGGGTTACCTTACCGTACGTCCTTTTTACTCTATCCAAACCCCCATTTCACCTATTATGAAAGGGCATGTGGCGTAACACGGGTCTCTTAATACGTCATACCATTACCACCTGTATCTTTTTACTTAAAAAAAAAATTCATGTCGAGTCTTGTTTGAAAGCCCGGATGAGCAGAACTGATCTGAAAGGCCGGGTGCAACCAGACAGGAAAGACCACGATCCTATCCCAATGGCAGTTATGACCCTGACATGTTGACAGACGTCCCTGTTCTACGTAATAAATAAATCCATGCCCGAGCCTCATGTTTTGCCAGTTAAAAGTGTCAAAAATCCTTTTTTTTGTTCATGACTGCCCCCGATTTCTTTCAATATACAAGGGATCTAGCTCGATACTTCAGAGGCCGGTTGCGGTCTTTACATAGCCCAAGCGTTCCTCATCCTGCTCCACCACCATGGTTGGAGCCGGAGGCCCAAGCATCTGTTGAAAGGGTAATTAACATGCTTGAAGAAGCATTCAAATCTTCATGTATGTCTCACTTCTAGCCGGCCGATCTTCACTAAGTTTTGGACAGATACCACTACTTGGGACGTCCGGGACTATGCTGCGGACTTGTCACCGAGACAGAGTGGAAGCAATGAGGAGTTGGAGAAGAAACTCTTGGCACGATTCCCACCGATCTACGAAACAGCCGGGTCCGATATCCCCTACCTCGATCAACCGTGCCATATAACCGACCAGCAGGGTCACATTTTACTTTGGTACTTTCCTGAAATGTTCTCAGAACAGCTTCGGGTAATTACTTTCACTTCATTACACCCTTAGACTTTCCTCACTTTACTAGACATTTATTTGGGATCACACAGGTTCTTTGAGCCCCAAAAAGAGAAGTAATGGGAGTTGGCGGGATCACCACCCCGAGAATGAAGGGGTCACTGGGATTGTAAATTTATCACCCAGCTGGTTTTCTCAAGGACATGAAGGTCCCGAGGATCCACTGCGCGCGTCAGCCGATATTCAGGAACCTGCCAATTCAACCTACCTCCAGAATGTCCTATTGGCCAATGCAATTGTTGGCGCAATCTATGCTGTCATACAACCCGATCTTTTTGAGTCCAGTTTAGCCACCTTCGAGAAGCTTGCCAATCATGCCGAGGCATTGGACAATCCTATCAATATTGCTCTTCGCGTTTGGGCCACTCCCTTCACCGGTCTTTCAGTCATCCTGAACCGAGAGACGATCAATCACCGAGATCTAAAGGGGTATAGGGAGTCTTTTGACTTGTTGCTCACCATCAGAAACTACACAGGAGGCCGGTGTCACTTAGCCGGGCTCGGGTTTAGCCTTGTTTATGACCCTGGGACGGTTGTTGCCTTGGCCGGCAATGTTTTACAACATGGTGTTTGTCCTGTGCTGGGTGACCGGGCCTGTTTAGCTCACTTTTGGCACAAAAAGGTTGGGGAAAGGCTTGGGGTGAAGAGGCCTCAGTGGTTGACCATGGCAGACTTGATATATAATTTGTCTGGTAACTAATAAATAATGAATTACAAATCCAACCCAAACTTGCTTGGCCTCAGCACCAATATGTTCAAGGAGACGGGGGGCTTGACGAACCCGATGCCGGGCTTTCTCCACCTGGGTTTCTATGTGCTGAAAACCGGTTCTTGTGATACCTCATTAGGTCAATAAGAGCAGACTGCTGTACAATTTCCTCCCAAACCGAAATCTCATTGGTGACCCACTCTTCCTCGGCCTCAGCACGCTTGATACGTTCAAGGAGACGATCCCGAGCATTCTCCAACTGGGTCTTGATGTGCTGAACTTCGGCCGGTGTCAGCGTGGAGGTGTCAGTGTCCGGGTACTTGATTGGCAAACCACCCTTTGCCATCCATCTGAACCAATTGTATGACCTTTTCAGAAGTTGGTCGACGCCCCCTGGTGGAAAGGTGATGCGAGTATTCCACCACGCAAACTCGTATGCAGGCCGGATACGGTCATCCATGAAGGCTTCCTGAGGGTGCAGTGGGTTACCCTGGAGACAGGACTTCAAAAAGGGAGGGACGATAAACTGGCAGGAAGGTGAGCTCAAAGAGAAAAAATCTGGGGCAAAGTTTTACTTTATGCCCATAGGCGCATGCCATGCCGAGAGTCGCTATAATGAAACCCTAACCAAAGGAATGAGTTTAGCCGGGCGCGGCAAAATAAAGCTCACCTGTTCGGCCGACATGTACTCCAACCAACAATTCTCGAACTCGGGGTCAATGGGGTTTTCGAGCTTC
>NW_001889901.1:29441-35219 GCF_000143565.1 Laccaria bicolor S238N-H82
ATACTGGCCAAACTCACCTGGTGATCTTGGGCCTTTCATAAAAGTAAGACATTAGTGATTGAAGAACGATCACTGTAACCACGTGCATGCTTGCCAAGCAAAGGGACTAGGAATAATAGTCCGAACTAGTATGTATAGTCCATTAGCACTGTTGCGTAAACGGTGGTTGTAAGGTGAAATAACAGCCGTCTCGTCTGATTCAACCCCCACGCAGCACTCCTTGCCCCATGACGACGTTGAAAACCTGCCGAAAGTTGGCCTACATCACCGCTTACGCTGGTCCGCTGTCCCCTCTCTCCGATGCCGAGTGTCCGACATTCACCGTTCCACCGCCGACCCAAGCATCGTTAATCCGAGGCATCACACGTCACCTCGCAGGCCGTCTGTTTATCAAAAGCGCGCTGCAAGTTTGAGGAATTGTAGCTCTAGATCGGACTAGTGAGCGAAAGAAAAGGAGCGGAGCAGATGAAATCTCACTTACCAGACCAAATCAATTTGACTAACACAGCGTGGCCCCATATACAGGGCATGCAAACGAGCGGAATGGAAGAGATGCCAAGTCTCCGAACAACCCGTGGTATGTTTGAGATCATGGCCCCACCGAACGGTACTATCGAGCCAACTTGACTTCTGCCGACCTTAGGGCACATCAGCAATGGCTGAAACTTTAACATTGAATGGACCTACATCCTCCAAGTATCCGGCGATCACTCCTGTCCACGGTCATCTGCCACATCAATACACAAGGTTGTGAGGCTTGCTGGGTGACGATCTTTGAGTGGTGTCTCGTTTTCTTGATCTTGCTAGTGGGCGGCGCGAAATTTTTACTTCTACACTCGCTACCCGAAAAGGCTTTAAGTGTGAGGAGGATCAGTTGAAACTGACGAAGAGTGTAGATGATCCTTACCTGCATGAAAGTAACGGTAAAGAACCTCTCAGGAGAAATGGGCGCCCGCAAGCGGATTGCGGTACTCCTTGGTCGAGAAAACCAGATGTTAGATGACTTGAAAAGAGATCTTGGCCCGTTGTCGATTGTTTCAGAGGATTCGACCTCAAGCGGCATGATGGTTATGTCCGAGGAGCCACAGTTGAGAGCTACACCCATGCAGAGGCCTGGCAAAACCAAGGCGCCTGGCAAGCCATGTAGTTTCTCGACTGCTGGAGAAACAAGTGAGTCGATGTTGAACGTTGAACGTTGAACAAGCGCCACGTTGATGCTTTTATTTGGGTTTGTTGATCGATGCCACCTTCATGCGATCAGGAAGTAAATGTGCGTCATTCCAAGGCACATTTGGAAATTTGAGATAATCCTTGAGCATATCGATCTCCGTTAAGTCCGAAGCTCTTGGAGACGGCTAACAAAAGCCTTTATTCTATTCGTCTGACAACGATTTCTGAACAAAATACAATTGAGAATTCTTTATTTAATGTCAGCTGTCTTGTATGTAGATGACCATTTTCCGTCTCATTCTCAATGCCACAGTCTCCTCGTGAACAGAAATTACTCGAACTTCTCAACTTGTACATTGGGGAGTGGAAGATGCCGCCAGCTCCTGCAAACCACTTCCATTTTCTACGAGTTTCGATGGGGAAGAAAAACCCATCTGACTTCGGAAGATGGTACTTCTATGTTAGTAAGGCACTCTATGATTCATGTGCAGTGGGACTTACTTGACAAGCAGTGCCACACTTATAATGGTGTGAGTCAATGTCAAAACTACAAGAATTTGATGTCCACAGAGCTCACAGATGACGAACGTAAATTGATTCGTCATGAGCTCAACACCTGGGACGCTAAGAAGTCAAAATCAAAGAAGATCAGTAAGTATCGCAAGAATGGGAGAAAAAGTATTCAAAGATCACCATCCCCGATCCCAACCTTCTCTTCTCCTGTCTTCGCTACATCCCCACCATCAACTCTGGCTAGGCCAGTTTCTGATGTGGAGAGTGTTGTAAGTCGTGAATCAGATTGCAAAATCATTGGTACGTCACCCTATCTTCATTGTTGAGCATTGTATTCAGATATGATTAAAGGAGAGATCCGAAACATACCTTCCTCCTCCCAAGCCGTCCCAGACTACGATTCAGATAGCGAAGTCGAAATCATCAGTGTGTTATTGTCTTTTATGTTTGTGAGATTGCGATTGAAATTCGAAACGAAACCAGATTTCCAAAGTGTACCTTCGTCATCTCAAACTCTTCTCGACAGGGAGTTGACCATTTCCAACTCAGATGTTGAGGAAATACCTAAAGCTCATGGTAAGTAATCGCAATGAGTGTTCAAAGATGCTATAACCCACAAATAACAGATGGCATAGACGTTCTGCTCATCCTATATGTTGCGGTAAGAACGATAACTTTACTCTATTTGTTCTGTGAAACCCACTTGCCATAATCCAGGCAAATGACGCACACTTCCGTTGGTATTCCCCCCTGCATGATGGAGCATTCAGCCCATTTTCCGATTTCGCACTGCGAGAGGCGCTTGGCTTCCCAGACAACAGATATGCAATATATGATACTTACCTCAAGGAATTTGTACATTTGCCGTCTTATTGTAGCTTCCAAGTTCAGGCCGGCGAATTCTTCATTCTTCGACAGCTGGATCTTACTGACAAGGATTGTCCGGATGTCACCAATTTCATTCACAAGAGTGACAAATTTTCTTCTTCCAGGCTTACGGCAGGAGCTGCATCACAGGATTTGAAAGGAAAATGCAAGGCACAAGATGAGCAGGATGATATTGTGAAGGAATCTAAGCGCATGAAGAGGGATTGTGTTTTAATGGGTGGACCTGTATGACGATTGGCGGTGTACAATTAGTAAATGCAAGTAGCAATTGCCGGATCTCTCCTTTCCGCCATCGTGCTCGAATCTCAAATGTGTACTGTCGAAGTATGTTGTTAATAATGTTCGATTCCTCATGAATGAACCCACCTTAACCAAACCTCTTGGCATTGACGTTGGCGATCGATGTTGATCGCATCGACTAGCTTGGAAGTTGTAAGTGCATTCATGATGACTTGCGACTCGTGATTGCCAGTGCACAATACAGCCAAACATCTTGAAGTCGCCGTCCACAACATCCTTTCCCAGTAGTCCACAACATCCTTGCCCAATACTCACAGCCTTTATACTTGAAATTTTCGTTGGCTATGCTCCATCACCATTCCCAGCAACATGCCCACTCATTGATCACACATCATGGGGTCAAGATCCAAGAACAACAAATGAACATGTCTCGCATGGACCATTGATCAAACTTCAAGGTCAGTTGACACTCCATTCATGCTGATTGACATTATTGAATACTGATAGGCATGAAGCCAAGTTCCCTTCCTTTTCACCATGTCGTCAAAGGGGATTTCGCCTCGTACGTTGTCCATTTTCTCATTTCAAACTATCTAACATCTCGTTACTATCTCAACCAACCATAGCTGCTGATGCGTTGGATCCTCACCACAGAAACTACAAGAAGCTTGCACATCAGCTAGAACAAGGACATTTTGACGGTCTAAGGTGCAAAACCAATTCAGTCCCCCTGATCTAGAGAACTAACCCTATCCAGTGATCCTCTCGCATTGACCTACTGACAGCCATCAGCGAGCAACCGTTACCTCCTCAGCCACAATCCGCCTTGCCCTTATGCATCCCTCAAGAATGCGACACACCCCACCTCTATGCCATCGACAATGCCGCTGAATTTCGGGGATAGTACGCTGGAGCTGGATGACATGCCGGAGTTGGAGGAAGTTTTAGGATTGGAGGTCATGGCTATGGCCGTGGCCCTGCGTATTCATAAGTAGTCTTAATTCTTCTCGAATCCACCCCTTTTGTCTCCATTCACACGTTACGCAGTCCATTGAGCAGTCCATGGAACACCTCGCCTTTAAGAATAGTGAACTTGGCCACTGGCCACTCAAGACTCATTCTTTGCTGAACTTGGCCACAACGCAAAGTAGCTAAACTGGGCCACCAGCCACTCAAGACTCATTCTTCGTGCAACCACTCAAGCCATTGTCATGCTTCAATGCCACAAAGTCAAGGCGGGAACAGATATATTGAGAAGAGCGCTCTCTTGGTGTCCTTACAGCAATCATGCCTCACCAGAGCAGTCTCGGTACCACCGACAATTCGAGAGTTGGAAACGCGCTCATTGACCAACATGCAGCCAAGTCACGTAAGAAGAACCGTGCCCCCTTCCCTTGGTCTGAAGAGCAGCGTGCTTGGATGAAAGGTCATGTTGACCCTTACCTTGAGCTCGACCCGAAGAAATGCGACATGTGGTCCAAGCAGAAAGTGGAGGATCTTGTCAACAAGTGGCGGTTCGCCAATGCTGGAGACGCTCGTCAGGTGAATACAATGTTCATTTGATACGATTTGTTTTCATATTCAACGTGATTCTACAGTGCTTCATCAAATACCTTCAGAATGCTCTAGCCCGCTCGAGGACGTCTCAGAAGCAACCACCCATCATCAAGTTTCCCAGAAAGCGTGCGGAGAATGCAGCTGACTTGTGGGCCAAGGCTCCGGAGAACAAGATACTCCTCGACACCGCTGTTGCAGAGAAACGTGGGGATGCATCGACCAAGAACAATGTTGGCATCCGATCCACACTGAAAGCAGCAATGTTCAAAGCGCTATCTTCTAAAGAGCAGGAGCAATGGGAGAAGAAGGCATCAGAGCTGAAGGAAGTCTCTGCTGAAGATAAAGTCGAGTCTATCTGGGAGTGAGTCACTTTCGTTACATTCTTTCAATTTTTTCTGACTTCGCATTGTCAGGAACCAGGAAATTATGGCAGATACTCTTGTTGCCACCCTTGAGGGTTCAATTGGTATGGGCAAAAATCAAGTTGGGGATGCGACGTACCACGTCCAGATGGCGTATCTTGATAAAGAGGGTAACATTCAATCGACAAGGTGATTTTTTTCTCGAAAAATATGTTCTACTATCGCGATTAACTCAATTGTATCAGTATTTGTTGTGGCATCATGCTCGACGACAAAGCATTCAAAGATGTCAAGCCCGAAACATACACAAGTCTTAGCAAGGCCTGGATCAAGTACGCAACCGAGGCGTTGTTCCGTGAGTTCATTTTATTATGTATCTATACTTCCTGACAGTTTTCTCAGAAAACGACCTACATGCGCGCCCCAATAATGAGTTCGCCATCACACTTGCCAAAGACTCGACTGGAAATCCCATCCTCCCACACAATACTTTCCATTCCTCCACTGATTCCTACTGGAATCCCTAGATTCCGGCCGGAATTGACAGGAATCCAACTGGAATCAACAGAAATTGAACACTAGGACTTCTGGTTAATTAATTTTGGACCCTGAATCTCCTTCTTTAGGTCAGACAAATAGAATTGTAGCACTAAATCTTTTACTAAACAAGGGCATAAGGCATCCGACTAGTTACTTACTACTACATGGATTTATTTATTTCAATCAGATTCAGAGACATTAGATTCTGCATGTTGTTCATCCAAACCTAAGTCTATGTGACTTCATGCCTATCATATTTATTGTAAGTCTAATGTAGTCAGCCAATTTATTATTATATCTTGTCCTATAATAACCTCACAAATGTCTTCTTAGAACAGTTATATAGATTCAAATTCTAATATATTGAAGTGGTACACAAAGATTATTTTACTGTATTCTAAGTTAAAGGAAGGGGGGGAGGAGGGGGGCAGAAATAAATGGGGGTGGAGGAAGGAAGGGATGGGCAGGGAAGGGGGAGGGAAAGGTAGGGGGAAGGGTGTAGGGACAG
>NW_001889901.1:35269-36421 GCF_000143565.1 Laccaria bicolor S238N-H82
GACAAGATCTGCTTCCACAAAAAAAATTGATTATGCTTGTGTAGATTTGTACTGTTTAGAAAGCTGGCTGAATATATTTTCAAACCCCGTCCATCAAACATCTAGAAGATAATCTAGGTTTCTAAACTCTATGGGAGTACTGTAGCTGCCTATCACACTCTTTGTACATGACTTACATGAATTAATATGGATGTAGAGTTATGAGATGTCATTCAAGGTATATTGAGAATAATATTTCAACTTTGAATTGGACAGGGGAGTGGTTATTTTGTGAGGCAGGTAGCCTCGTTTACTTGATGATGCAGCATCTCTGTTCAGCTTCATGACTGGAGCTGGCAGTTATTGTGGAGCCAGTGGTAATTGTGGCTTCACAAGTGCTGTCAAGAGCCTCCACAACCAGACTTGTCAATTTTGTGAGTCACAAGACCTGAGACCGATGTGGGGGAGAGTTGCCGAGCACTTATACATGCTTAGCTCAACCTGTTACCACAGAATAGGTGGCACATGACCTGAGGCCTGAGGGGAGTGCTTTCTTTCTTTGGCTTTTACTCCAAATGTTTAACCATAGCCAAGCCCCTTCACCCATTTAAGGTTTTAACACCATCGTTGATTGTCAATTTACTCATTCCATTTTATTCCAGGTTTCTCTTCCTATATGCATACATCAAATTACTGATATATTGAACTCCTTTGATCCCATACAACATATGCTTCCCAGCTTGGCTCACGACTCTGCTCACACACACCTAGCTGAACTGACACAACAACCATGTGCCACAGAACCATGACATACACTATGGATACATGAATACAAGGATACAGTTGAGTGCAAAAAGAATGAAGGTTGGTTCATTTTTCTGGTTCTTTCTAAGAATCTATTGTACCTCAAATGTATTTGTGTATTCTTTTACATTATGTGGTTGTGTTACACTTCCCTTGGTATGGACTCATTTCAGTGAAAGCTGGAGCCTTGAGAAGGTTTTTATTCTGGAGGCCATTTTTGGCATCTGAAAAAAAAAATATGCACTAACTGGGGAGGTAGCCAAAACATACCTCTGGTCAACCTGAATGAGCCTATCAAAGAATCAGTCAAAAATACTGAGCGGTTAGGTCTGTAGAGGCTTTGGAAAATGGCTTGTTTTGTCTAAAACA
>NW_001889901.1:36661-42938 GCF_000143565.1 Laccaria bicolor S238N-H82
TATACATAGATACCTGAATACAAGAATACAAGAATATGTGTATATGTGAATACATGAATATATGGATATGTATACATGAATACAATTATACAATTATACATGGATAGATACATGTATACAATTTATACTCAATACTCTGTCTAGTATGATGATATCTTCTATCATAAAAAACATTTCAATACTCTCTCATTGTTCAAACAAGCAAGGTATTATTATCATACTTTAATCATACTATTCTATTACTCTCATACCAATCTCTATATCCACACTATACTATCATATAAGTACAATTCTTCTTATCATTGGAGTTAGTATACCCATTTTATACCATTCTCATATCATATTATATACTATCATGATATACTTCCAATGCTCCTCTTCTAGTATTTAACTAGTATTTAATCCTCACATTAAAACTATTCATTTTGTATTACTATACCTATCTGATACCATTCTTATATTATATTGTGTAGTATTATGATATACTTTCAATACTCCTCTTCAAGTATTCAACTAGTATTTAATCCCCACCTCAAAATTACCAAGTTGAAATTTGTATACTCTTCTGATACTGACATGATATTATATTGTATAATATTATGATATATCTTCATTACTTCTCATCTAGTATTGAATCCTCACATTAAAATTGTTGATTTTAAAATTCTGTTCAATATCATACCCTTCACATACTTTTTGAATTTCCATACACCAGTATTATGCTTTTATTATAAAAGTATGAAATGTAGCTTTCAAACAGTGTGATAAAATATTGTAGCATACTATTTGGATACTCTGCCTGCAATATTTGAATAGTATATAGATATTTCACTCTCATATTTTTTCCATACCAACAAAATACCTGTCAGACGGTATTGTTTGTTTCTTCTTGATACTAGCACAATACTGGCATCTCAGTATGTTGGTCATCTTTAATGAGTATCTGCTTAATATCATGTTAGTATTCAATATAAAAATGTGATATATTTTCATACTTTCAAGATATTCCCTTTATATCTACTCTCTAGTATCATACAAGTATCTTTTGAATATTATATATAATATTTTCAAAGTATCTTATCCTGAAGAATCATACTCTTAAAATATTGGTCAATCAGTATGTTGAAGATATTTTGTTCAAAGTTAAGATACTGTGATAGAAGTATTATTCTAGTATGTGAGCCAGTATTGAGGAAAAACATTTGAATACAATCAAAATACTAATCAGATACTTCAGTGTGGGTAATAAAATATATATCTTCATACCAATCACATACCTGGTGGATGGTATTTTGGGAAAAAATTATGTACCATCAAAATACTCTCAAAATATTCTCACGTCAGTATGTTGGAATGTTTGCAGTGCATTACATGGACCCTGATAGGTAAAATCATTCTCTGCTTGGTTTTCTTCACTTTTTGGTCAAATCAGGTGATATTTCCCTTTTGGGATGGAACCTGAAGTGGACCCTGAAGGCAGTGCCTGATGTTCTGTACACCATTTTTATATATATTCAATTTTTCTGCTATTTTCTGGCTATTTTTGGATATATTACCATATTTGGAACTGGACCCTGGACCCTGACAATGTTACCCAACATGATGATCAGCAATGAGCCCTAATTTTTCCTGATTTTATTGCCATTTTACATTTGGAAATGCACCCTGGACCCTGAAAGGTCAGCTGCCGCTAAAAATGAAATATTCATTGAAAGCGCCAGGTACACATATGAAAAGTGCAATGAAATCTCCTAGGAATAAGAATGAAATATCCATTGAAAGCGCCAGGCATCCAAATGAGAAGCACAATGAGATATCCTGGGGTTAGCAATGAAATATCCAATGAAAGTGCCAGAGATATATATGAAAAGCACAATGAAATATCCTAGGAACAAGAATGAAATATCCATTGAAAGCGCCAGGCATTCAGATGAAAAGCACAATGAAATATCCTGGGGCTAACAATGAAATATCCAATGAAAGCACCAGGTATCCATATGAAAATTGCAATGAAATATCCTGGGGTTGAGAATGAAATATATATTGAAAGCGCCAGGTGTGGATATGAAAATTGCAATGAAATATCCTGGGGTTGAGAATGAAATATATATTGAAAGCGCCAGGTGTGGATATGAAAATTGCAATGAAATATCCTGGGGTTGAGAATGAAATATATATTGAAAGCACCAGGTATCCATATGAAAACTGCAATGAAATATCCTAGAACAATGAGATATGCGATCTCATTGAACCTCTAGGCATTATACACATCGCCCTCCAGGCATATGTCTGGTTTTTATCATAAAAGTGTATACCACCCATCAAGGGGAACGGTACATGGTCTATTATCCATCTATTACTGAAGCTGACAATGTGCTCTAGGTATTGTAATATGGACTACATTTTGCTTTCCGCCCTAGCCCCGCTCCTCGTCGCGGCTGTTTTCGTCTCTTACGATATCGCTTGCCAGTTCAAGCTCAAGTTCGCGAAGCATATACCCAAACTACCAGCAGCAATACACCTCCCATCTTCCATCGCCGTTGAATGGGGTATCCCCAAGTGCCATTGCCCTATGCACAAGGTGCCGTGTCAGGCACCCCACTCCTTAAACTTCAAATCCGGCGTTGGTCGAACTGATGGCAAGGGAATAGAGCAGAGTTGGGCAGAGCTGAACCGAGTGGCCAACAGCACAAAAGAGATGGGTCCTGGGTCTAGGCATGATATGCTCGACGATCACCTTGGACACCACAATTTCAGAAAATATGTCGCCCTTGGTACGCTTTCCCTTCATCTTGCAACTCATCTGGTTCAACCGTTTGATCTAGGCCAGACATTACATACTCGCCTTCTACTCGCAATACCTGAACAGAAGCGTCAACAATCTATTTTTGAGGATTTCAGTGCTTCGTTGGCGGAGAAAGGGGGGCTGGAGAAAGAATGGACCCAGATGATATTGGATTGGGAGAAAGACCCCAAGAAGAAAAATCCATATCTCTCTGTGGTGTCTCGTGAGTCGAGGCATGTCTCTGTCTCTCCCCCACCTAATTCTTTTTCAGATGCATCTCAGGATGAGGTAAAGAAACAGCTGCTTGAGGAGGAAAAAAAGCAGGCAGCGGCGGGTATGCCCCAGCTTCACGACACCGGACCGACATCATTTCTTTCTATGGGCTTAATTATCGAGGAATCACAGTAAGTTATTTTTGCTTCGATCGATTGATTGCCGTTGCTCACTATTCAACAGACATAGAATTATTTGGGACTCAAGAAACCCTGCTGAGCTCACTATTCGACAAGAGAACGAGTTGCAACGGCGCCGCCTGCTGCTCCAACGCGAAATCAAGCGCTTCCGCAATCTTCAAGCACTCTACATGCCGGCCGCTACCGTGATGTCCGTGGAGCACGAGTCAATTCAGAGAGAGCTTCCCGAAACCCAACGTGACAGCATCGAACCTGAGCATCAACCCCTTTGGCTCCCCTCGGCTCTTCCTTCTGCCCAGCGCACCCACAACTGCAGTACGGTGCTCGTCGACATCGAGATAAAACTGTGCAAAGCGCAGTGTCATGACATATTGGACAAAATCCGAAATGTGCAACGAGGCCGACTCGCATTCATTGGCTTCCGTAATCGCAATATTCGGGGACAAAACCCAAACACAAGGGCCAAAGATACTCTTGATCGCCTGGAAGACAAAACGAAGTCTTTGGCTGTGAAATACCGAAACAGCCGGAAGGCACTGCTGGAATTATTGGGTCCGGGGGAGTGGGAGAAGACCCTGCGTAAATTGAGCAAAGGGGACCTCACCACCCCCGATGGTGAGGAGATCAGCATCTACGACCCAAATGATCCAGTGGGCCTCGATGGACGTGAACGATCGAAAAAACAGCGCAAGATCGACAAATTGGGTCTTGGACAAGGGAAGAAGACTGTCTCGTGGATTTGGATGAGCGCGGACGCGATCGGGGATGGTAGCGATGCAGAGCTACATGAAGGTAAGTGATCTCTTTTCTTAAATTGGTATGCTGAAACTGATTGGGCCTTTGGTAGCGGTCCACATTGAATGGGCCAAGGCTCGCGCACGATTTTTGAGGTGGACAGAGGAGGTAATGTTGTTGAAGGAAGAAATGCGAAGGGTTCGCAAGACGTTGGAGTGGAGGGCTATGTGGTGGGAACAGCGTCGAGAGGGATGGGAAAGTCAGGATGGGGCGATGCGTGAAGGTATAAGGGCATACGCGACCCGGCAGGCGGGTATACAACGTGGTCTTTGCCTTCGCTCTACACGGCTATGGGATAAGCCACTCGTACCATTTGGTAGCCAAGAGGAGAGTAACGAGGGACCTGGTTCTGCTCTGGATCCCCTCCTGGAGTCCCTGGTGGAAGAGGACGAGTAGTGTCGTCTTTCACCTGTCTTCTAATTGTTTACATTAGTTTGTCTGCAGCCTCTACAATACGAAGATTTGACACATTTTTGAAACTGCAACACCCGTTTCTGCCCAATATCAGGCTGGAAATGCCTTTAGGGAGGTAAGAAAGACCAATCCTACATTTATTCTGTCCATATATGTGGGAGGAGGAGCAGCACAATGATGCTTTTAGAGTTGTTTACATGTGTTGTGCAGGAGCATCAATCCCCAAAGGTCATCTGAATTCAGGTCACCCAATCCATCCATTTCTGACATACAGAGCATGAGGAACCAATTCTATTAAATCTAAATATAATACAGGATATATTTGGAGTGATTTGCAAGGCTTCTTTGTGGAAGAAACACACACAGATGCGAAAATATTGTTCTGGAGCTCAAAACTGAGGTTTGTTTGCAGGTATTGACATATTGACTGAAAAACAAATACAGGTCATCAATGGAGTATCAGGGATACCCCGAAATTATACTGTGGAGGCACCCTGGACCAATCCATATCCCAAAGAGCATGGTTAGATCCATGCTCGACGCAATAGGTATAGGTGGATGGGTCCAGTACACAAGGCATAGTCTTACAGCCATGGGTGACTTCCTGGAGCGTTGTGCAAGGAAACCCCATGTGCGAAGCCACTTCTGAGTGTCTGGGCCTTCAAATTTATCCCAGGATTTGTCTGAAATGGCGACGATAAACGAGACTTCATTGGCATGAAACACACCGTGATTTGCAAGTTTCAGAAGGAATCAGAGTGCTTGGAACAGTCGGTCTTTGCCCTTCCCCAATGATCCGTTGACAAGGGATGATCCAAAGGTCGGGCACGAAAGTATTGAGTTTAGTGACCTTTTCTAAAGAGCCACTCCCTGGGGCTCCATGAACAGTGTGAGGTAACACCATCCTCGCACAACAAGAAGACACCATTGTCAAACGCGGAAATCGTGAAATCGTGAATTATCGAAGGACTTGGTAGTGTTGCAGCGCAACCAGATAGCGCGCTTTTCATCATTGAGCTGAGTCTCATCCAGTGTCTAAACATTCATAAGGGTGGGTGTGCGAGGAGGATGTAAGATACGCACATAGGGTCCTTTGAGATTGAAGAGAGTTTCGTTGCAAGATGGGCGAGGAGAACTTCTGACGAAGCCATGGGGGAGGGTATATATATAGTTGGTGTTGAGAAACTTCGCCGTCATGACGTGGCGAAGACCTATACGCCGTGGACCACTTTAGGCGGTATGTTTTGGAAGACGGCGCTTTGTTTATTGGTAGACTCGAAGGATGTGAGGTCGAAGTCAGATTTACATAAAGCAGAAGAGAGGTGAACTGAGATTGTGAACTTAGTTCATCATGCCAATCCTGCACTGTCTCCACTTCCCCTCCTCAATAACCACTCTCTTCCTCCCAGCGCATCATCAAAACCAGGGGGCTCCCATCGGCGCATCCCATGAACGCAACTACCTCTGACATGTACCAATTCCCACGTAAGGGTCTTCACACTATATCAGGAAAAATGATTGATCATGCACCCAAATCCGTACATACACGTTAAATAGATCAGATAGATATGATAGACGTTCTTCCTTTCTCCCCCAATGCTTGCTTGCGCTTCTGCCATGGTTCGAAAGCGTCCTAACTATGAATTTCGACAAGAATTACAAGACACTGTGTTTGGAGAAATGATCAACAGTGATGCAGTTGAAGGGCTCCAAGATGTAATGGAGGCATCAAGAAAAAGAGCAGCCTCAAGTGTCTCTCAAATTTCAAGCACTCGACAGCCATCTCCAACAAAGAAGACACAATGTGGAAGGGGCAGAGAATGAGGGCAGGATGTATGTACTGATTTGATCTAAGCAACATGTACTCGCA
>NW_001889901.1:43081-44468 GCF_000143565.1 Laccaria bicolor S238N-H82
GTGGAGGGCTATGTGGTGGGAACAGCGTCGAGAGGGATGGGAAAGTCAGGATGGGGCGATGCGTGAAGGTATAAGGGCATACGCGACCCGGCAGGCGGGTATACAACGTGGTCTTTGCCTTCGCTCTACACGGCTATGGGATAAGCCACTCGTACCATTTGGTAGCCAAGAGGAGAGTAACGAGGGACCTGGTTCTGCTCTGGATCCCCTCCTGGAGTCCCTGGTGGAAGAGGACGAGTAGTGTCGTCTTTCACCTGTCTTCTAATTGTTTACATTAGTTTGTCTGCAGCCTCTACAATACGAAGATTTGACACATTTTTGAAACTGCAACACCCGTTTCTGCCCAATATCAGGCTGGAAATGCCTTTAGGGAGGTAAGAAAGACCAATCCTACATTTATTCTGTCCATATATGTGGGAGGAGGAGCAGCACAATGATGCTTTTAGAGTTGTTTACATGTGTTGTGCAGGAGCATCAATCCCCAAAGGTCATCTGAATTCAGGTCACCCAATCCATCCATTTCTGACATACAGAGCATGAGGAACCAATTCTATTAAATCTAAATATAATACAGGATATATTTGGAGTGATTTGCAAGGCTTCTTTGTGGAAGAAACACACACAGATGCGAAAATATTGTTCTGGAGCTCAAAACTGAGGTTTGTTTGCAGGTATTGACATATTGACTGAAAAACAAATACAGGTCATCAATGGAGTATCAGGGATACCCCGAAATTATACTGTGGAGGCACCCTGGACCAATCCATATCCCAAAGAGCATGGTTAGATCCATGCTCGACGCAATAGGTATAGGTGGATGGGTCCAGTACACAAGGCATAGTCTTACAGCCATGGGTGCCGCCTTTGCCCTCACTAGTTTGGTAAAGGCTGAAAAACAATTGGGAAAGAAGGAAGGTGTCAGGAGGCCATCGTCGACCACGTCTAATCCCAACTTACGTGAGCCCAATCACATTCTTTTCTGTCAGATTGCAGGAGCCCATGGCCACGAGCTTTCGTAGATATCAGAACCACGCAACAACTTAAGGAAAGATACGTACCTTCCTCTGCCTGAAAAATACACGCCGAAGGGCGCAAATGTGACGCTTCTGGGGTTGATAATGATCGAGAATGTGGGTTTACGAGGGCAGGTGCAGATGAAGAGCTGATTTACGGTCGTACAGTATGCTTGACGAGGAGTGGTAGGACTCGGAAGTGTATATGCGGCTACGTCCATGCCATGTTTTCGGGAAAGCAGAAAAAGGGACATGTTCATGTCTAGGACATCTTGTAGCACGGAGGGAAGGTTGCGAGGATTTAGTCTAAGTGAGTCAGAGGAGATAGATGAAGCGGCGGCGTTCGTCGCTCAGAGAAGAAATGGGAGCGGGAG
>NW_001889901.1:44518-176242 GCF_000143565.1 Laccaria bicolor S238N-H82
CCGGGATGCGCCGATGGGAGCCCCCTGATCAAAACTGTATCGCAACCTTTATCGCCGCCTCTTCTCAAATATAATCGTCGATTCTCATTAAATTTGCGCTCCGATACTTTTCCACTCGGGAAGTTGGGAGCTTGAAATTTTGAAAGGCCAGTGCACGCGCTGCATGGAGTAAAGGCGGAGCTACTCGTTCAACTTTAGAACATCCTACTTGGTCTGGCAGCAAGGTGAGAGCATAGGCGCCAATGCCTCGTGGATGATAAAGGTATGTCCGATAACTCTTCCTTCAATCGCCCATCTTGCTTATGTTTCAATAGGTGCTGGTTGGAGGCAGCTATGTCTACTCTGCCTGGTCATGATCATCCATCCAATTCCACTCCGTCCTTAGACGGCAGAGGTGCAGAATTAGCATCTCAAGATGGAAAGCCAACGACAAGGACAGGTCCTAACTACGGTGCGCCCTATCCCGGAAACTCAATTCCTGGCTCCAATGGCCTAATCCACTCGTGTAGTATATTACTGTCTATACACCAAACTCGGTGCATTTGAATCAAATCACGCCCTCTACTGCAACGACCGTTTCATTGGCCGCATTCCGTCAAAATCTATTGCCCCTCCTCGCACGGTGGCGTCTATCAAGCGCTCCCTGTGCAAACTTGAGGGCCTTTCGGAGCCCGACAAGGCCCTTCTTTTCACACTGCTCTCAAGCCCAGCACCCAAAGAAGACTCTGCGCGCCTCTTTTCGTCCGCTTCTTCTGGGCCAGGCCTATCCGAACAAGATCCGATTGCGCTGATTGTCGAGTCGGAAAAGAGGACCAAGAACATAACCCTGTCAGAGAAGCTCCCGGAATGCTCTGATGATACTGATATCCACTACGGTACGTCTTGGTGACGTCTCCCATCCAAATAATGCACTTATTAGCTTTGCAGTGTACTATCGTCTTTACTCATCAGAAGGAGATGGAGATGAAAAGGCAAAGACGTCCTTTGATGAAAGTGACATGTCGTTAGGGCGCATCAACGCCGTCTTCATCGCTCCCCCTCATACCGCTGGGTCTTTGAAAGCATGCATTGCAAAAGCTGAAGGCCTTGTCACGCCCGGTCATGCGCTCTACAACGACATGGAACTCTTCCAAGACACGGATAGTGATGCTGCCATGAGCGACACTGATGTCATATCCTTCCAAGGTGACACTTATCCGGGTAGCGACCAAGGCGATCCCGTAGCCCTTGTCAATGCAACCACCAATACAGCTGCAGACCAAAAGGCTAAACCTACATCAGGTAAATATCATGGTGAATCTCCACTAGACACTTCAGCAACAAACTGTGCCTTTTCAGATGTACCAGATTCAAATTTTACGAAACACGCTCAGTTTTTTGATACTTGGAGTGAGTAACAGTTTCTGAGATACTAATGTGACTCTCATCCTGTTGTATCACACCACAGCGTCAGACGATCAATCCTGGCTATCAAGAAACACAGATGAGATTGTTTACACGGATGGAGTGGCATGATGTCAAAAGTTAATGATGTGGCCATAGCAAAAGGTAAAGTTATTTAATCCTTCAAACCATATCCACATGGACCTAGAACTATGATTTTGAAATAGGACAGTAGATATCAATAGGAAGGCATAGAATAGCCTTTCTTGACATGAAAGACAACTTGTACATGATGTCAAAAATCAATGCTGCAGCAATGGCAATATGTAAAATTATGTCAATTCTTTAACCTCATCCCCATAACCTATACAGAGTCAAGGACACTATAAACTATATGTCAACTACAAATTTTTGTAGCCTCAAAAAGCAGACAGTACAAACTTTTGCAGTCTAAAAAGCGGACACTACAAACTTTTCTAATACAAAAGTGGACACTACAAACTTTGTGGTCTAAAAAGCAGACACTATAAACTTTTCTATTAAACAGGCACACACTACAAACTTTTGTAGTCTAAAAAAGCGGACACTACAAAATTTTCTAATGGAAAAGCGCAGACTACAAAAGTTTTCAGCATGGATAACCTTTTAACCTAGCCCTAACTTTGTAGTCTAAGTCCAAGCTTTTGTAGTCTATCAGTAAATTTTGTAGTCTACGTCTGACTTTTGTAGCCTATGTCCAACTTTTTGTAGTCTATCAACAAACTGGGTAGTCTATATCTGACTCTTGTAGTCTGTCAGTGTCAATTGCTCTTTCAGGGAATGCACCTTCCTTTTTTGGTCATTTTTCCCACAATACAATATTTGTTGCCCTTTCATTTAGCTTTCTAAATGTGTTAGAATCATGTTATTTGGTTTTGTTTTCATGGAGAAAAATGCAAAAAACAAAAAAAAACATGGCACTTGGAAGAATCTTTTACATCATATCTTCACAATGGGAGCACTTCACAACATAATTCAAACAGATTCAGGAAGCTACAGTGTAGGGCTACAACTTTCGTTTTTTGACCATTTTAGGAAATTGGTCATGTGATCACCCTCCCAACAACCCATGTGATACATATCATCATTATTATCTATTTTTGGTAATGAAAGTGCCAGGGAGCCTAATGAGAAGTAATGAAATCATCAAGGTGCTCAATGAAATATCCTAATGAAAGTGCCAAGAAGCCTAATGAAATATTCTAATGAGAATTCCATGAAATGGTAATGAAAGAGTCAAGGAGCTGAATGAAATATCCCAATGAAAATTCAATGAAAATCTAATGAAAGCGCCAAGGAGCCTAATGAAATATCCTACTGAGAACTGTAAGAAATGGTAATGAAAGGGTCAAGGAACATAATGAAATATTCTAATGAAAAAATTCAATGAAATGGTAATGAAAGGGTCAAGGAGCTGAATGAAATATCCCAATGAAATTTTTAAGAAATGGTAATGAAAGGGCCAAATACCTAATGAAATATCCTTATGAGAAATGGTAATGAAAAAGAGAAGGAGCCTAATGAAATATCCTAATGAAAATTCTAAGAAATGGTAATGAAAAAGAGAAGGAGCCTAATGAAATATCCTAATGAAAATTCTAAGAAATGGTAATGAAAAAGCGAAGGAGCATAATGAAATATTGTAATGAAAATTCTAAGGAATAGTAATGAAAAAGCGAAGGAGCATAATGAAATATCGTAATGAAATTTCTAAGAAATGGTAATGAAAAAGCGAAGGAGCCTAATGAAATATCCTAATGAAAATTCTAAGAAATAGTAATGAAAAAGCGAAGGAGCCTAATGAAATATCCTAATGAAAAGTCTATGAAATGGCAATGAAAGGGCCAAAGAGCTTAATGAAATATCCTC
This sequence comes from Laccaria bicolor S238N-H82, assembly GCF_000143565.1. Lineage (NCBI taxonomy): Eukaryota > Fungi > Basidiomycota > Agaricomycetes > Agaricales > Hydnangiaceae > Laccaria > Laccaria bicolor. The sequence goes on from NW_001889901.1 coordinate 47,810, forward strand.
ATGATATCTCATTATCCTTGCCTATATCTTATGAAAGATTCTAGTGATAAATTGAATGAAATAGATGGGCAATCCTAATGAGATGCCTTTCATAAAACCTGTGGCAGTATACACATTGCCTCTTGGACAGTTGTCATAGATTAATCATAAAAGTGGTAGCCACCAGTCCTAACCGAAGTGGGGGTTTGACCCCAGTTTGCACTCCATTCTCCTCGACGCCCTCGCCGACGTTGTAGCAATCCCAGATGTCCTGAATCAACATCTGATCGAGAGTCTTTGATGGCTTCCACGTGTCCCAAAGTGGTCCAGGTTGCTTAACTTGTGCGAAAACATCGTTCCAGTGTACAGATCCTTGCCCGAGAATTGGGTGTTCCAAGAGGAGATCGTCGCCTAGATACATGAAAACTTCGATAAAGTAATGATTAAATATTGAATAAGACATACCAGGTTTGCAAAATGTGATGAGGGGTGGAAGGACAAGGTCAACCTCCGTTCGTGGACGTGGAGAAGTTGTTGAATGAGGCAACGGCACAATGAACCCATGGAGACTGTTGTCACTTGCAAGGTAAACACCCATGTCTTCCGCTGCTCGAGTTTCCGGACCAATGACTGCTGGGGCACCAAGATTAGCCGCCGTTAAAATTGGCACAGTTGAGTCCGATGGGAATTCAAGCTGCCGAGAGATGCTGGCAACAGCACTTGATGAAGGGCATGTCGTTTCATACGAAATAGCTTTAGCTGGTGTCCATTGTGATGTGCGGCGCTGCACGATTTGCGCGAGCTTTTCGATTTGCGCTGTGTTGCTGTGCAAGAGCTCTTTCTGCATAACGCTTTCTTGCCGGAGTTGCTCCAAGGACTTGCGCATGATTTCGTTTTGAAGGCGCTCAAGACATACTGGGCTAACGGCGCTTGAGTTGATGGCAGCGAGATGGACTGGGAAGGTGCTTTGCATCCAAAGACGGACATCATCTCGGGCTAGTGCGGGAAGTCGGAACAGTTTGGAATTCGGTCGAACTTGGTATATGGCCGCAGAAGCCTAAAACAAGGATAACCAATATTTTGAAGGGTCTAAAATAAAATTGAGGCTCGGTCATACCTGGAACAGAAATGGACAAAGCCAGACAACCATTTCCCAATAGTTTGTGGCACCGACTCGATCTTTGAGGCCTACGGGTAATTTCAAGACCCAGTTTGTAGCATGATTATGGATGTCAACTTACCTTTCACCAATTCAACGTTTTTCTCTGCCATTGGACACACTAGTTCTAGGAACAACTTGGGCACATCAACCTGGGTCCATGGCGGGCTGTAAGTCTCGTGGACTTTGTAACCATGAGCACCTAGTATCGCCTTTGTATGTCCATCAAGTGCAGATCAAAAAACAGAGAAATAGATACAATACGGATTTGGGGAGCGCTGGCGCATAGGTATTCTGGTAAGTATCGCGCGACCATCCAAGTTTAGATGTTTCCTCAGCTCATACACTATCATCATTATTAGAGAGAAAGGAACAAGACAAATGAAAACATACCCCATCTTCTCTTGGTGGTATCCCAGCATATGGCGAGCAAGGTGAGCTTTTAAATTTGATTCGACGCCAGCCTTCCGATAAGATTGGACAAATAGATTCTGGAGTGCAGTCTCATGATACGGGACAGTGGCCGATGAACCGTGAATCAACCGAAGCTGAAAAGATAGAGAGTTCAGGATCAACGTTTTATGGAAAAGGTAGAAACACTTACATTGCGCCATGACTTGTTCACAGCGTAGTCAACATTATATTTACTATCTATGTTGGCTACATCGTGGACATAGTGTAGGTACAAGGCGAATGCTCCCAACGGACACATTTCCGGGTTCCTATGTGCGATGAAACATGTATAAGTCGGGTTTATCGTCTATATTGATGTTATACTGGGTAGTCCACAGGGAGAGAGAGTTACTTACTGTCTTCATTCCTTTGGACCGAGCTTTCTGTTCCATGTCTGACTGCAAACCGAGGACAGTGGGGATAGTTGTTTCACCGTTAGGATGCAAGAATTGGTATGGTTGCATTTCACACAGCCGCAGTGCCCGGATGTCGTCTCTGTGGTTACCACTTGCATTCATCATTGTCCACGTGAGGTGTCCATTGATAGTTGGCTTGACTGAAAAAGAAAGAGATAACAGTGAGAGGATAGATGTTCGGTCAGACAGACGTACACTCTCTATGCTCCAGAAAACCATACCAAATTCGTGTGAGAGTTTCGTCTGACAGCTGGGCGAGAAACGTGTTGGTGATGATGTCTGGGGCATCCTCAGCCGGAATGAGCCCCCTGCGAAAAGTTCATCACGGCACATTAACATTGACGAAATGGGACTTACTCGCGTGCTTTTTGTAGGGCCTCATCCATGCGAGTCTTGACCGCATCGTAAACATGGACAGTCGTGGCAGGCCGCTTGATAGTCAAAGTTGGATCCCGAGCATCTTGCACCTTTCGGATACGTAGGGCACCGAAGAACTCTTTCTTGATTTGTGACTGTAAAGGTTGTTATCAACAAGTATATAATAATAATAAATTGAGGTACTTACGGCACCAATGCGAGTATTAAGTATGTACTCTCCTCGACGATCTCGCTTGCAACGTCTGGCGCAGAAGTCAATGAAAAGGAGAAGGGCATGCTCGTCGACTATGTCATCACGGAGTTTTCCTGCTGCGAGTGCTTCTTTCTGAAAAATCTGCAAGGCAGTAACTGTTAATACATAAACCAAGAAGGTTGATGCAAAGACTTATGTTCCATGACTTTACGATGCATTTCTGGGTCTTTTTGCCTCCTGCCCTCCTGTTGGCTTCTGTCCTTTGAGCCACTGACACACGCACACTTGTCTGAAACTGTTTATAGGTTGCTATAACAGATAACTTGATTATCATGAAAGTAAAGATAGAAGAAGGCTCATACCATCATCGTCCAGGTCCATGTCCTCCAACTCCTCATCCTCACCCTCCTCTTCGAGGCCACCTGTGTTGAGGGCACCAAATACGGCTTCTGCAACCCCCTCACCCACATCATACTGCTTCGTCAATGTATCATCGTCGACATCGAAATCGGCTTCAACAAGTTCTTGATCAGTTTGACTACTTGATTGGCCTAAAGAGTGAGCTAGGCGTGGCGGGATGACAATGGAAAGCGTTTTCAATGGACCAGCCACAGCGTGATTGGGCAAGGGGTTTGGAGTTGCTCGTGCAGGATACCTGTGAAGCGACTTTGGAAAAAAGTTAAAAATCAATCCAAAGAGCACACGCACCAGTGGCGGACAAGGGTGTTCCGCAGAAAGTCAAGATTGGCTCGTGTTGCAAAGCGAATCCCGAAGTGAGAGCATGCCGCCCGCAAGGGCTCTCTCTTTCTGATGGTGAAACTGAAGGCAATGTGAGATCTCCGAGGACGTTGTACACAGTAGGCGAGGGACTCACAGATGGGCTTTGTACGCTTCTTTGGCAACGAGGCTGCCATCGGGCTTCCGAGCAGGAAAGAAGTCAATGTGAAGAAGCTGGGGGTCGATTGGAACGTTGGCAGAAGATGACGGTGTGGATAGAAGCAGGGGAACGTTGGTGTTTGACGCCGCTGATGCGGCGGGTGCGTTTGTGCCTGGCGTCAGGGCGTGCAGGGCTTCGTTACCGTTGTCAGGGAGGCTCATGTCGCACAGATTAGAAGTGCATAAAATAGAGGGAACACGAATAAATAAGTATAGAAAAAGCGAGAAACGAAGGAAGTGGTGGTGGTACACAGTAGGGTAAAACGGAATACTGCACGTGTTTAGGTGAGCCTCCTAGCGGTCACCAGCGTATTGTGACCGCCTGCCAAATTTGGGACACCGTCACCAGGATCTGGTGACATGGCAGCTTAGAACCCCACTGGGGTCTCCTTGATCCCATCGGGGTTGTGGGAGTCAACACGTGTAATCCCAAAATGATTGTCACGCCTGCGCTCATTTAGCACGCGCCTTCAATGTTGCTTCAACGTGCTCCACAGATTCAATTGAAGACCCTTACCATAACACGTAAAATATCTGCCTTGCATGTTGTGTTTTCACCGTAGACAGGCTTTTCAATCGATTTGTTGTTCCTTCCCCCCATTCTCACTGAAAGAAATGCCAAAACCTCAACCCGCAGCTGAAGATCCAAAGGAAATTCAACTCCCTGGCACTCCTAGGATAACAACCACAATCAATAATATTACTGGGAAGCACAGTATTCAATGTGATCTTTGCAGTACGGACATTTCTCCGACGACAACAGCAAATCCACGGAACTTTCTGCTTCACCGTGGTATGGGACCATGCCTACAAACACGAAAAAATCAAGGTCTTCCACCACCTCCTCCTCCACCATCTATTGTGCCTCGGATCGTGGTTACTGGAGTGCAAGAAGTTCCTTGCTCAGGTTTGGGTATCAAGTGGCTTCCAGGCTCGATCTGGGAAACTTATCCATATCATCGACATGAGGTGAAAGTGATGGGATGGAAACCTGTCTCGTTTGGAGAAGAAGAAAATGAAATATATCTTCGATCTAAAAGATGCCTCAAAACTATTCTCAGTACAGACTACCCACCTTGCGCAGAGTGCAAAATGCTCGAGTATTCTTCTCATTTTATCGAATTTATGGAACGTGCTACAGAGGCAAAGAGCCATACACCTAACTGATCTATGTACAGATAAGAATTTGTGACTACTACTGTGACATTTGGATGCACGTGTCAAATCAGGCTAAATCCCACGACCCCGATGGGACCAGTTGACCCAACTGGATGCTCGGGTGGTTGCCCCTTGGTTTGACTCCTTTATAGGCGAACTGGTGCGGGGGAACGAAAAGGTAGATGTGGAAGATGTGAGGGATCAACTCTGAGGTGGTTAACGTGGACCGTGGTAGTGAATCTGAAGTCAACGCCATGGCTTTGACTTGCACCAAGTTCAAGTCGAGGATCCTCCTTTGTTGATCCGAGGTGCTGTCAACGACCTCCCCGACTGGAGTGGCCGGGTAGGGTATGAGCGTGTGGCACTGGAATTGATAAAAGACTCGTACAGGCTGACAGTACTCAGTCCTCACGCGCACGGCTTCCCCAATAACCACTGTATTCCTCCACGGCATCAGCAAAACCTGGGTGAGCTAGGCAGCACGTGGCAGGGCTGTGTAGTGCCATAGCACCATAGAAAGGGGTATCACCTTTACAGTCACCTGCGTGTTCTATGCAGCTCTACATAGAAACGCACAGCCACTACACAGCACTCCCTAGAATCTCAGAGCAGATCTGCAGCCATTCATAGAAACACATAGCCACTTCATAGTGCTCCCTAGAATTACGGAGCAGATCTGCAGCCCTCAGTAGCAACCCCTGGGGTCTGCAGATTCCTAGAGGGGGGGCATACATTCTGCTCATTTTAATACCATATTGCATGATTTTTACACAGAACTTGTGTTATGAAAAAATAAGTTTATTGTCTGCACTACTACATTATACAAGATATCCTAATATTCTACATAGTAATGACTGCAGTATATCAAATTTATGGAATAAGAGACCGTCCATCTTTCATCAACAGAGGGAGGATGCCATTCACCAACAAGGAAGGGAGGACGGTTGTTCATCAAGGGACGGAGCCGTTCTTCAAAGGAGGGAGGACTCAAAGGAGGGAGGACGCCATTCGTCGACAAGGGAGGAGGACGCCGTTCTCCAAGGGAGGGAGCCGTTCATCAATGAGGTAGGGAGGACACCGTTCGTCGACAACAGAGGGAAGATGCATTTGTCGACAAGCGAGGGAAGACGCCGTTCTTCAAGGCAGGGGGAATACCATTTATCAACGAGAGAGGGAGGACGCCGTTCGTCAACGAGGGAGGGAGGACACCATTCGTCGAGGGAGAAACACCGTCAGTCAAGAAGGGACGGAGGATGCCGTTCGTCGACAAGTGAGGGAGCAGTTCGTCAAGGGAGGACACTGTTCATCGGGGGAGCCGTTTGTCGAGGGAGGGGGCCATTTGTCAAGAGGGAGCCTTTCGTCAAGGGAGGGAGCCATTTGCCGAGAGAGGGAGCCATTCGTTGAGGGAGGAGTCGTTTGTCGACGAGGGAGCCGTTCGTCGATGAGGGAGGGATCTTTTCTTTAAGGGAGGAAGCCATTCTTCACGGGAGCGAGCTGTTCTTCAAGGGAGGCAGGGAGCCATTCTTCAAGGGGGGGAGGAAGCCATTCTTCAAGAGAGGGAGGATGCCGTTCTTCAAGGGAGGGAGGACGCCGATCATGGACGAGGGAGGACACCGTTCGTCGAGGGACGCGGTTCGTCAACGAGGGAGGGAGGATGCTGTAACTCGACGAGGGAGGACACCGTTTGTCGAGGACAAGTTAAATATTGTGGTGGGAAGGAAGAACAATGAATTTCCGTGTTGGGAAATTCAAGAGTTCAACATAATCACATGATGTCGGAGTTTCAACAGACTTAAATGAATTGTCTCGCAACTTGAAGTTGTTTGTCACCTGTCACTGTCTTTCACAGAAAGCATGGCATTCGAGGTGGGCATACACAATTGTAGATGGCACCATGTAATCAAGCAAATATAAAGTTCATATTGGAAAATTATTGAACAATTTCCGAGCCTTCCAAGAAATTTGCAGTTGTTACCAGAAATTTCCTGGCTATTTCCATGATTTCCCGAAATTTCCTGTTTTTTGGTAGTAGTAGTAACAATTGAAGTTGTCTAAGTTCGAAAATGTGAGTTGAGCGTGGCACGTGACTTCCCGCAACCGTACCGACTTCCATCAATTCACACTTACACTTTCTAGGTAGCTCATAGCTATAACTTCACGAGTATCACACCGTTTGGCCTCTATGTAGGCTTATTTTAATCGCTTTATTCACGCGAATGCAATCCAATTTACGGCATAGAAAAATTTGGAGTACCTCACAAATTGTAGCATAAACTATTTGGCCTGTATTAGACATCTGAAATATATATTATCATCATGAGTTCTGCTCCGTTTCATGCGATTTTGGGCTTGTCAGAAACGCACAAATTAGAGCTTTAAAACGGGTCTAAGAGCCCCTAATATTTCGACGTTTAAGGCGACCTCCGATAACATTTACCATTTTTAGGCAGATTCTTCACCAGTAATTGGTCCAAAGCCATTTGAGTTTTGAACTAAATACTACGTAAATAGATGCGTTGGAATCGGCTTGAACACCACTTTCCAACGCAAAAAAAATCACAAAAGACGAATATGTTTTGCAAAAGATACTTCATATTCTTTCTTGTTGCAATCTTTGTAGGTCAATCAATCTCTGGACAGTGTTGTACTTTCTTCTTATTCCAGGCGTATTTTGGTCATAAATTATTCATATACAATAGGGAATGTGTTTTCTACTGAAATCTAGTATACTTGTAGTTTGACTCCCTATAAGGGCTGGGTAGAAAGTGGAGGCCCCTCTATAGCACCCTATAGTAACGGCACAAGTCTCTGTAGTGCTGTATAGCACAAGCTTACACCCACACAGTGCTGTGGAGCGCTGTGGAGCGCTAGGGCATCTAGCCAAACTTGGCGTGTAACTATGGGAAACTATGATATTAGCGGAAGCACTATGCCTGTCTACGTGGGAAAATCAGGTTTTGCTGATGACTGATCGCACCGCCAGAGCTGTATCATTTCCACTGCTCTCCCGGGTGTTCGTCGACCGACATGAACTTGCGCTCCGACATTCTTCGTACTTTTTAGGCACTGGGGAAGTTGAGAGGTTGACAGGCCAGTGGGCAGTGGAGGGAGGGTGGAGCTACTCGTTCAACTTGAGAACACCCTACGTGCTCTCGCACCGAGGTAACGGTTTCGGATGCATAAGCGCCAATGCCTCGTGGATGGGCGCATGACGAAGGCGTCTCCGATAAGTGTTTCCTTCAATCGCATCTTGCTGATATGGCGGCCAAGTTCTGGTTGAAAACAGCGATGTCTACTCTGCCTGGTCGTGATCATACGTCCAGTTCCGCTCCCTCTGTAGATGGCAAAGGGGGTACAGAATCAGCAGTGAAAGGAGAAAAGTCAACGGAAAGGACAGGTCCTAGCCGCTATGGTGCGCCGCTATCCCGAAAACTCTACTTTCTGGCCTAATCTACCTCGCCAGTATATTACCGTCTATACACCAAACTCGGTGCATTCGAATCAAATCACGCCTTCTACGACAAAAACCGTTACATTGGTCGCATTCCGTCGAAATCCTTTGCCCCTCCTCATACCGTGGCATCTATCAAGTGGTCCTTATGCAAACTTGAGGGCCTTTCGGAGCCCGACAAGGCGCTCCTCTTCACACAGCTCTCAAGCCCAGAACCCAAAGAAGACTCTGCCCGCCTCTCTTTGTTCGCTCCTTCTGGGCCAGGCATGTCCGAACAAGATCCGATCGTGTTATTGGTCGAATCAGAGAAGAGAACGAAGGGGGTCTCGCAGTCAGAGAAGCTACCGGAACGCTCTGATGATAGCACTAATATCCACTACGGCAAGTCTTGTCAATGTCTCCTACCCAAATAGTGCACTCACTAGCTTTGCAGTATACTATCGTGTTTACTCAGCAGAAGGAGGAGATCAAAAGGCAAAGACGTCCTTTGACAAAAATGATATTTCCTTAGGGCGCATCAACACCCTCTTCATCGCACCCCCTCAAACCGCTGGATCTTTGAAAGCATGCATCACAAAAGTTGAAGGTCTCGTCACGCCAGGTCATGCACTCTACAAGGACATGGAACTCTTCGAAGATGTAAACAGTGATGCTGCCATGAGCGACACCGAAGTGATATCCTTCTGGCAAGGTGACACAAGTTATCCAGGTAGTGATCAAGATGACCCCGTAGCACTTGTCAATGCAACCGCCAATGCGGCAGCGGACCAAGAGGCTAAGTCTACACCAGGTAAAGTCCTCACTGAGTATCCAGTAGACACTGCAGCAACAAACCATGCTCTTTCAGATGGACCAGATTCAAAATTCACAAAACGCGCTCGGTTAACTTATACTTACGGTGAGTAATAGTTCCTGAGATAATTCAATTTTTATCCTATAGTAACCCACTGCAGACTACTTGGGAGACCGCCCCACCTGGCTAGCAGTAATCAAAGATGAGATCGTTTACACGGACGGAGTTGTCGTCTCCATGGTGCGCCCCACTAACAACTGTATTTCTTTCCTTTTCTGCTTCAAGTGTCACTGTTTATGTTTTGTCGGAACAGACCTTGCTTCAGGATACATGGTGATTAATTCCAAAGGTGAAAAAGGCTGTGAGTCCCCGATTTGCCTTTGGGTTGCGCATGCTAGGTGGTTGTTGATTTTCTTTTTTGGCAGTTGTGTGCAAGGGTGAGTGGTCTCCTCCCCCCTGTCGGAGTGTTTGATATTCACCAAATGTTTTGCTAGGTAATATTTCTCTTGAATGATTGGTGAATATTGAAGAAAGTGAATGCTTTCGGGATGAAACATATGTATTGTATTATATGTATTAGTACCGCAAATCTATCTACATGTAACACAAGAAACGAGCAACTGATCATGAAAAACGAAGTAGGCATCGCAACTTGCAATTGGCGACTGTTGAACCTTTCAAACGTTCAGTCCTGCTAAGAGATTCATGTAAGGTATAAGTAACTACTGTATCAGAGATGTACCCGAACAAAACCCAAAACTCTCGCACACGCGCGCGTTTACTTTTTTGGAATTGAATCCTGGTTTATGACTTTTATGATCTTTGCAACTTTTCACGATCTCTTTTTGACTGAAGCTGACGGGAAGGTATCTCCCACCCCAAATCACACCAGCGCCACCAACGTTCGCACGAACCTTCCTCCCCTCCCTATCCTGAAAGCTCTACTTCCTTCCTCCAACACCACCAGTGAACGTAGCTCCAACACATTTAACAGTCTCCCCTAAATCTAGCTCCCACGCTTCAGCTCCAGCAATTGGGTGTGTGCGAGGGGGGGAGAGGAGGAGGTCCGCAGTCCTACGAACGGAAACTAGGACCGACTTGACCCTTACGCGAACTAGAGCAGAGCGTCAAGAGACATACGCGGTGTCCAATGAAGTGCTACGCATGATGTCAACATGGGTCCACACTGGAGTAACGGGTTTGATGAAGGAAGACAGCCTACTCGCTCGGCGTCGTCCTAAACCACCGGCCTTAGTGAGCGTTCAATGGGATAAGAGTACCTGGGACTTACCCCGAACGAGTAGAGTGAGTTCCCCCCAAACAAGACATGACGCCAGGAGGCAGGCGATACGGAGTGGATCCTGGGGCTGCGTTGAAGCCATCTTCAAGCCATAATTCTGCGCTTGAGGTCCGTTAGTCCTTGCTATACTCTAAGGGGCAGGACAAATACATCGAAATACCCAGCATTGCTCCCATTCGTTTGATCAGCGACCCTCCAGAAGTCGCAGAATCACACGATCGCCATTCACTCGTCATCTTCGTCGCCATTGTAGTAGTAGTCGTAGTATCTCGCAGGAGACACTGTACTGCCGAAAAGGAAAGATGGCTGGCGGGAAGGATAGGCGGAGGAGCCTCATCCATCGACCAACATGAGGAGGGAATGGGAGGTACGTTCGAGGTGTACGTCCTTAACGCTCTCGAAATCGATAGGCGATTGACATTTGACGATGCCGATGCCCTGTTGCAGTGTCAGCGGAGGAGGTACTAGCGAATACAGAAGTTGATCGACCTTCAACGACTTCATCACAACGAGGATCCCCCCGATACTTCACATTGAGGGCCCTCCCGCCTTAATGTGGACAGCTGGTGGAAGGAGCACTATCCGGACGATGAGGGAAACTCTCTGCACCGCGCTGGTGAAAACTCGAAAATTACGAGAGCTTATGAGCGATGAGCTTACGTCATCATCGAAAATAAACGATTCCTCTTTGATTCCTCTAGCTGATTTGTCTGAAGGCTAGATAAGAAGCCTCTTGTACCGACCGACGCCTTCGATAGGAAAACCTGTCTTCTTGAGCTTCCCATCTGCTTGGTGGAACTTTGGCAAGCAAACCCTTGACTTGTATAGAAATCGGAAGTTCTTGCCAGTGGAGTGTTGCATGGAGCGAAGGGCGTTCGAGAATTTAGAAATCGCAGTAGTGTCCCAGGTTTTGTCTGGAATGGGGTTAGGTCCATCAAGAAGACTCCGTGGCAACACACCATGATTTGCCGGTCGAAGTTGAGCATGCTTGAGAAGGTCATCAAGGGGCTTGCTGGACGACTAGCCTTTCATTTCCCCCACGATCCGTTGGGCCTGGTAGTGAATAATTGAGAGCCACTCCTTGAGGTCCACAGACAGGTGATGTTACCCCAACCTTGCATAACAATAAGTTGGTCGTTGAATGCTGGAATCGTAATATCGGCCAAAATGTGATGACTTTGCTGTCGTGACGTGGCGGAGACCTTTTGGTGGGAACCGCTTCAGACCATAGGCGTCCTTCACAACCGTTCCGGGTGGATCTAGAGAATCAATGTGATCTCCCGCTAGAAAAGAAACGACGCCGCAAGGGGGGGGCGAGTTGCAACTCGCGTTCAACTTCCGGATGAGAACGCTGAACAAACCCTAGCATATATGGTGTTCAACTAATTTTGCGGAGATGACAAGAATTCGACGTACTAAACAAGAAGACCCGGTTGTCGAACGCCGAAATCGTAGTATAGGTTGTCCCATCCCGCGATATGCTGAATTATCGGAGTACTTGGTAGTGTTGCACGGCAACCATGGCGAGCTTTTCATCGTTGAGCTAAACATTCGTGAGAGGTGAGAATCCGAGGGTGATGTAAGATACGCACATGGTCCTTCAAGATGGAAGAGAAATTCGTTGCAAGGCAATGGATAAGGAGAAAATTGGACAAAGCCATGTGATTGGTATTGAGAAATCTCGCCGTTATAAGCCTTTTCGCCGTGGACGTCTTTATGTGGTCTGTTTTGGGAGACGGCGCCTTGTTTATTGGTAGACTCGAAGGATGTGATGAAGAAATCAGCGAACCGCACTCGGATATGAATCAGGGATCGCGACCGAATTATCAGATGGTAAGCGCTTGCGAGGATGAGGCGCTATCGCCAATTGAAATTTGAGGCCCGTGTAACGATCTTACTTGCTGTAGGTGTTGGTCGGTTAGAATCATATGAGCGCGCACTGGAATTGATAACAGAGGTTTGAAACAAGTTTGGAAATTCAGAGTCCAATTATCGGAAACTTACGGTACATGCTCGCTGTTGTATCAACCTGACCTTCGTCACTTCCAGCGCACCCATAACTGTATCATCAACCTTTACTTCCACCTCTCTCCCAACCTTTACTTCCAACTCTCTCCCCAGGTGCTCGTCGACCCACATGAACTCGCACTCTGACGCTTTTCCAGGCGCTGGGGAAGTTGAGAGTTTGACAGGCCGGTGCATGCACAGGATGAAGGGAAGGCAGAGCTACCCGCTTAACTTGTGAACTACGTGCTCTGGCAGCAAGGCCACGGTTGATAGAGATGCATAAGCGCCAGTGCCTGGGCGGTGAGCGCCGAAGGCGTGTCCCTTGGCGCCTCCATTCGTCCATCTTGCCAACATATCAACAGGTTCTGGTTGCGAACAGCAATGTCTACTACTCTGCCTGATCATGATCCTCCGTCCAGCTCCATTCCTCCTTTAGACGGCAAAAGGGGTCCACGTTCAGCAGCGAAAGCAGGAAAGTCAACAGAAAGGATGGGTCCTGGCTATGGTGCGCACTATTCCGAAAACTTCAACTCTTAGTTCAGTGGCATAATTTATTTATGCAGTATATTATCGTCTATACACTAAACTCGGTGCATTCGAATCAAATCACGCCCTCTACCACGACGACCGTTTCATTGGCCGCATTCCCTCGAAATCTTTTGCCCCTCCTCACACCGTGGCGTCTATCAAATGGTCCTTGTGCAAACTTGAGGGTCTTGCGGAGCCCGACAAGGCGCTTCTCTTCACATCGCTCTCAAGCCCAGCACCTAAGGAAGACACTGCCCGCCTTTCCTTGTACGCTTCTTCTGGGCCAGGCCTGTCTGAGCAAGATCCGATCGTGTTGGTGGTCGAGTCGGAGAAGAGGATCAAGAAGGTCTCGCAGTCGCAGAAGCCTCCGAAACGCTCTGATGATATTGATACCCACTATGGCAAGTCTTGTCGGCGTCTCCTACCCAAATAGTGCACTCATCAGGATTGTAGTATACTATCGCGTCTACTCATCAGAAGGAGGAGATAAAAAGTCAAAGACGTCCTTTGACAAAAGTGATATTTCGTTAGGACGCATCAACACCCTCTTCGTTGCTCCCCCTCACACCGCTGGGTCTCTGAAAGCATGCATCGCAAAAGTTGAAGGCCTCGCCACGCCGGGTCATGCACTTTACAAGGACATGGAACTCTTCCAAGACGTGAACAGTGACGCTACTATGAGCGACGTGAATGTCATATCCTTCCTAGGTGACACTTATCCTGGTAGCGATCGAGGTGATCCCATAGCCCTTGTCAATGCATACGGTAACGTTTTCAGTCAGTATCAACAATGCTAAGCATCAGCAAACCATTTTCTTTCAGATGGGACAGAATCAAAAATCACGAAACGAGGTTAGTTAATTTATACCCATGCTGAGGAAGAGGTTCTGAAGTGCCCGCCACTACCTCAGAGGTACCTGCCGACACTGTTGTTGAGGAAGCCCCCGAGGCGGCTGCTACTGAAGAGGCCAAGCCTGTTTGTTTATTTTGTTTTGTTTTTTATTCTCACTAAGTTTTTTTATTCTTCTAGGCTAATGCTGAGCTGAAGAAGGACAGGCCCAAGAGTCCTGGCCTGCTGTCCAAGCTCTTGAGCCCTTTCAAGGGTGACAAAAAGTCCAAGGGTTCCAAGAGCCCCAAGAAGGAGAAGAAGAAGAAAGAGGTTTTCTTTTTTTCTTTTCCTCTTTACTTTCAGTCGTTGAACTCTCTTTTAGGCTGCCCCAGCTGCTAAGGAGCTTGCTGCTACTGAGGCACTGATCATCCCAGAGGTTGCAGAGCCTGACAAGAACGAGGAGCCAGCTGCACTGGCAGTGGCTTTCGAAGAAGTGTGACTCAAAAGTGACAACGTCCTCGCAGTTACCGTCCTCCATAACTTCGGATTATTCTTTTACTGACATTTGGTTCCCTTTACTCACATGTCCCCCCTTATTTCATATTCATTCCTCCCCGTGATACGTACGTCGCACGCGTCCTAATGTAATACGTGCCTTTAGTTACTCATAGATAGCTTACATCTACATACCAGCACCTCAATCATTTGGTGTCTCCGTGCAAACACTGAATACGAGCAAACATGCCAGAGTCCACAAGTATGAGGTAACTTCCCCATCCACCCGTTGAGAGACGTAGATCACGTCGGGCTTCCCAGTCGCGTCAAGGTCTTCTTCCGAGGGGGCTTCAGGAGGAAAGGATGGGGGCGGCAGTGGAAGCGGGTTGGAGGAAGAACTTGGGTTAAGGGAAGAGGGGGTAGGAGCAAAGGAGGAACGAAGATGTTTTGTCGCCAGTACACGAAAGACGACAGACCGAATTCGGCGAAGAACAGTAATGGCCCGTGAATTCGAATCAAGTGCCAAAGTGGACGCGTTGAGACCACTAAGTTGAGCAGTTCCACAACCTTCTTTTCCCTCTCTCGCATATTTTTCTCCCTCCGCAGGCTCAACCGCCTCCTCACGCTGCCCAAGAGCGTCGTCACGATACCCAACAGCCCTCTGCAGCCCTTTAGCCTCTCATCCGTTCCCTCAATCTTCTCTTGTCTAGCCACCAGTCCGAGTTCACGCTGGCTCAGCGCTTTTTGGCGGTTCTGAGCGCTATCCGGAGGCGGGTCAAGTTTGAGTTTGAGTCATTTGAGGCGAGGGGGTGAGGTTTGAGTCTATGGGGGTCGATATATCGCCGTGACCAGAGTCTTGGACTTGTTTCTATTTGGCAGGTCCATGATGTGAAGGTGGGCCAACGTCGAATCTGGTTATAAGTCCAGTTTCTTCTCGTCTCCCTCAACTCTTGTGTCTTTCTTCTTCTTCTCGTTGTTGTCCTTCCCCTTAATGCTTTTCTCCTTGCCTTTCTCCTCGACGGCTTCCTCCTTCCCTTCCCCTTTCCCCTCGTCTTCGTCTTTCTCCTCCCCACCGGCTTCATCAACCTTCTCTTCACCCTTCATACCACCACCACCATGACGTGAACATCCTGCCTTGATCTGGACAGCTGGTGGAAGGAGCCCTATATGGACGAGGTGGGAAAGGGCCTGGACAAGGATGGTAAGAACCCGAATGGGAAGCACAAGGAGACTTCCTGAGCTTACGTCGTCGCTCCGAAGGAATGATTCCTCTGGCTGATTTGTCTGAAGGCTAAATGAGAAGCCTCTGGTACCGATAAACGCTTTCGCTTGGGAAAATTTGTCCTCTTGAGATCCTCCCTATCTGTTTGATGGGACTTTGGCATGGGGCGAAACACAACTGATATCTGGAATGTCGGCGATAAGGTTACGCCAATAAACAAGACCTGGTACATACCATGATTTGCAAGTTCAAGAAGGTACTCGTCGGGCAGCCGTTCTTTGCCCTCCCCCAATGATCCATCAACAAAGGTATGAGCCAAACATCAGGCACGAGAGTATTGAGTTTAGTGTCCTCTTCTAATAGAGTCACTCCCCTGAGGCTCCGCGAACGTGTGAAGTAACGCCATTCCTCGCAGTTGTCGAACGCCAAAATCGTAGTATAGACTGACCCATCCCACGACATGCTGAATTATCGGAGCACTTAGCAGTGTTGCACCGCAACCAGCTAGCGAGCTTCATCGTTGATCTAATGCCTAAACATTCGTGAGGGGTGAAAGTCCGATGATGATGTAAAATACGCACATAAGTATGGTCCTTTGAGATCAGGGGAATAGATGAGGATAAATTCGGACGAAGCCATGGGGGACGTGTCCAGCTGAAACTTCGCCGTCATGACGTTGCGAAAATCTTTTCGCCGTGGACCTTTTGAGGCGGTATGTTTTGGGAGGCAGAAGCCAGGCATAAAAGTAAAGAATACCTGTGGCGTGGTAGTATAAGGATTTCGGCGACCGCGTTATCAGATAGTAAGCACTTGCAAGGATGAGGGCCATTGGGGGATCCTTTGTTGGTCGGATGGAAGATGATCGATGTCGATGAGCGTGCACTGGAATTGATGACAGAAGTTTGAGCCCACAACTTCCACCTTTCCTCATTACCTCTCTATTTCTCCCAGTGCACCACCAGAACAGACCAGAACTGTACCATCATCCTTGATTTCCACCTCACTCCTCATATAATTGTGGCTTCTCATGAACTCGCGACGCTCTTCTTTCCAGGCACAAAGATGAGCTGGTGCATGCCCACGCTGGATGGAGGAAGGGCGGAGCTACTCGGTTGACGGAGAACATCTTACGCGCTCTGGCAAGAAGGCGACGATTGGCGCATAAGCGCCTGTGCCTCGTGGATGGGTATGTGTCCGATAACTCTCCTTCAATCGTCCATCTTGCTGATACTTCAACAGGTTCTAGTGATGTCTACTCTGCCTCGGCATGATCATACGTCCGATTCGACTCCCTCTTTAGACGGCAAAGGGGGTACAGATCCAGCAGCGAAAGGACGAAAGTCAACGAAAAGGACGGGTCCTAGCTATGGTGCGCCGCTCTCCCGAGAACTCTACTGCTGGCCTAATTTATTCATGCAGTATATTACCGTCTATATACCAAACTCGGTGCATTTGAATCAAATCACGCACTCTACCACAACGACCGTTTCATTGGTCGCGTTCCATCGAATTATTTTGCTCCTCCTCATACCGTGGCTTCTATCAAGCGGTCCCTGTGCAAAATCGAGGGCCTCTCTGAGCCCGACAAGGCGCTTGTTTTCACACCGCTCTCAAGCCCAACACCTAAAGAAGACTCTGCCCGCATCCCTTTGTATGCTCCTTCTGGCCCAGGCCTGTCTGAACAAGATCCAATAGTGTTGGTTGTCGAGTCGGAGAAGAGGACAGAGGAGGTGTCGCAATCGGAGAAGCTCCCGGAACGCTCTGATGATACCGATATCCATTACGGCAAGTCTTATTGACGTCTCCTACACAAACTTCAGTGCACTCATCAACTTTGCAGTATACTATCGCGTCTACTTATCAGAGGGAAAAAGGGATGAAAAGACGAAGACATCCTTTGACGAAAGCGATATTTCGTTAGGACGCATCAACACCCTCTTCATAGCTCCCCCTCACACTGCCGGGTCTTTGAAAGCACATATCGCGCAAGTCGAAGGCTTGGTCACGCCGGGTCATGCACTCTACGTGGAAATGGAACTCTTTCAAGACATGAATAGTGATGCTGCTATGAGCGACACCGATGTCATATCCTTTCAAGGTGACACTCATCCGGGTAGTGATGAAGGCGATCCCATAGCCCTTGTCAATGCAACCTCTACATCAGGTAAAGGTCTCAGTGAATATTCATCAGACACTGCGGCAACAAACCATGCTCTTTCAGATGGACTAGATTCAAAATTCACGAAATACGCTCGGGCAATAGCGGATATCGGCGAGTGACAGTTTCTTGGGTAACGTTGGGGTAACGCGATTCTCATCCTATAGTATCTCACCACAGACTACAATGACCCCACCTGGGTATCAATGAAGAGAGATGAGATTGTTCACACAGATGGAGTTATCATCACCACCAATCACCGTATTGCAGGTATTTCTTTCCCTTTCTGCTACTAGAGTTGTCACCCGTTTGTTGACGCATTGTTGGAACAGGGGTTTGTACAGGATACATGGTAATCAATTCTGAGGGTAAAAAAGGCTGTGAGTGCCAGCCAATTTGCCTTCGGGTTACTAGATGTTATTAATTTTCTTTGGCAGTTGTCCAAACGGGTGAGTGGTCTCCG
Source organism: Laccaria bicolor S238N-H82 (assembly GCF_000143565.1). NCBI lineage: Eukaryota > Fungi > Basidiomycota > Agaricomycetes > Agaricales > Hydnangiaceae > Laccaria > Laccaria bicolor. The sequence continues at coordinate 65,728 of NW_001889901.1, forward strand.
GAGTCCCTCTGTCGGGGTATTTGATATCCACCGTTTTGCTAGGTCATATTGCTTTTGATTTGGTGAACATCGGAGACAGTGTATACTTTTTGGCTGGGGTAGGACTTGGGCTCAGAAGGGGGTGATGTATCGGTACCGTGAATAGATCTGTTGTTATTCAAATGAAGAAGCGAGGGACTGATCACAACAGGCAACTGCCGACTGTTAAAGCTTTCCAGTCCTTCAGAAATTTCAGAGATATTTACACGAGCAAAACCCAAAACTCCACGTGTTCATTCATCCAGATCGTAAAAAGTCGTATAAACTTGAAGGTCATAAACCTGGAACGAAATCCGAAGAAGATCTCCCACCAAGGCCCAAATGGACCAATCAAGCAGCAAGCTCAAGGTCAACACTACCTTCTGCTGCTCCTCGCCAACCAGCTCTACATCCCAACCCCGGTCAACCTCCTCACAAGCACCTTCAACACAGCGGCACACACGCTAATGTCCACAAGCACGGGGACGCGTGTGTTGTTGGCCTGGACCACCGACGCCTAATGGGATCGGTCACATTGCACCGAATGGGGGCACGGAAACGGAAGTTCCCGTTGGGGTGAAGATAAAGGTAAAGGTGCATGGTGGCATCCAAGCTCGTACAGTCCTGCTGTATCATGCAATTGAAGCCGGGCGAACGGAGTGTGGAAGCGTTGAATGGCGACCCAGAATGCATAGAAACGAAGGGCGAATCCGGGCCTGTTAATGGGAACGGTGACACAGTAGTAGAAACAAACGGAGACCCCGCAAGTATAAACAGAGAGCGCGAGTCAGAGCCGGTATGGACAGGCGTAAGCGTATGGCAGGAGACGAGCTTGGTGGGTTGATTTCTTCTCCTTCCGTCCGTGTGTCCAACTCTTCCATCTGATTTCCACTAGGACCACGAGCACCACCAGCAGAGGACGAGAATAGATCATGTACTGTCTCCCGCAAGGGAAGAGTGCGCTGAGTCTTGTTGGGTCAATGCGAACAGGACGCGGGATGTCGTTGATCTTTGTCGGAGAATAAGACGTTGGGTTTGTTGGCTCTTATTCGGTGAGCTCAAACTTTTTCCTTTTCTCTCCTGATCGTTGAGTTCGTCGTTGTCATCCTCTGAGCTCGAGGATCGTTCAAGGGATGTCATCATGCCTGTCACTGTCCCATTCAATTCCATTGGAGGTAGAATCGAAGTTGGTGGTCCTGCTCCTCCCCGCATCAACGCTAAAAGAGTTGGAAGAGGAACCGACATATCGTGGAGAATGACTGGGCGGTGACTCGAACCCCAATATCCGGCCTTGTAGGGTGTTTTGAAGCAGTGAACGGATGCGGAGAGGAGGTAGGTGTGGTGAAAGGCATGGTGTGGTGTTATGAAGCGAATTCGGCGACCCTTATCAGATAGGAAGTACATGAGGTCTATTGGGAGCCGTGTTACGATCTTTGTTAGCGGATAGAATCAGAGTGTGCACTGTAATTGAAATCAGAGGTTTGAGAGTTTGTCCAAGTATTCCGAGACCTGTACTCCTCAACGACCAACCACGCTATTCCTCCAAGAGCACCAGTGGCAACCACTAGAACTGTATCGTCGACCTATACTTCCTCTTCCTCCCATATGATATTGGTGGCTTTTCATGAACTCGCGCTCTTCATACTTCAGGTTTTCCAGGAACCGGGGACGCTGGGTCAGTGCATGCGCACGCTGGATGAATGGAAGGCCGAGCTATTGGTTCAACTTGAGAACATCCTACGTGCTCTGGCAGCCCGGTTGATGCATAAGCGCCAATGCCTCGTGGATGGGTCACGGTACATGATGGAGGCTTGTCCGAGAACTATTTCCTTCGATTGTCCATCTTGCTAATCTTTCAACAGGTTCTGGTTGGAAACAACGATGTCTTCTTTGCCTAGTCATGATCATACGTCTAGTTCCACTCCCTCTTTAGACGGCAAAGGGGGTACAGATTCAGCTGCTAAAGCAGGAAAGACTGGAAAGTCAACAAAAAGGACGGGTTCTAGCTATGGTGCGCCCTATCCCGAAGACTCGACTCCTGGTTTCAATTGTCTAATCTACTCATGCAGTATATTACCGTCTATACACCAAAGTAGGTGCATTTGAAGCAAAACACGCCCTCTACAGCAACGACCGTTTCATCGGCCGCATTCCGTCGAAATTGTTTGCCCCTCCTCATACGGTGGCGTCTATCAAGCTGTCCTTGTGCAAGCTTGAGGACCTTTTGGAGCCCAACAAGGCCCTTGTCTTCACACCGCTCTCAAGCCCAGCACCCAAAGAAGACTCTGCCCGCCTCTCCTTGTACGCTCCTTCTGGGCCAGGCCTATCCGAACAAGATCCGATCGCGTTGGTTGTCGAGTCGGAGAAGAGGACCGAGGAGGTCTCACAGTCGGAGAAGCTGCCGGAACGCTCTGATGATATCGATATCAAATACGGCAGGTCTTGTCGATGTCTTCTACCCAAATAGTGCACTCATCACCTTTGCAGTATACTATCGCGTTTACTCAATAGAGGGAAAAGGAGAGGAAAAGGCAAAGACGACCTTTGACGAAAGTGATATTTCGTTAGGACGCATCAACACCCTCTCCATCGCGCCCCCTCACACCACTGGGTCTTTGAAAGCATGCATTGCAAAAGTTGAAGGCCTCGTCATGCCGGGTCATGCACTTTACAAGGACATGGAACTCTTCGAGGACATGAATAGCGACGCTGCCATGAGCGACACCAATGTCATATCCTTCCAAGGTGACACTTATCCGGGTAGCGATGAAGGCGATCCAGTTGCCTTTGTCAATGCAACAGCCAATACAGCACTGGAACAAAAGGCTAAATCTACACCAGGTAAAGTTTTCAGTCAATGTCCACTAGGCACTGTAGCAACAAACCGTGCTCTTTCAGATGAACCAGATTCAAAATTCACAAACCGCGCTCGATTAAACAAGACTGAAAGTGAGTAACAGTCCCTGAGATAATCTGCTTCTCATCCTATAGTATCCAACCGCAGATTGCAGTAAAGACAATCCCAACTGGCTATCAATAAACAAAGATGAGATTGTTTACACTGATGGGGTCATCCTCAACATGAAGTATATCCACAGTATTTCTTTCCTTTTTTGCTTTGCCACCAATTTGTTGACACTCCGTCCACAGTGTCTTTTCCAGGATACATGGTGATAAATTCCAAGGGTAAAAAAGGCTGTGAGTCTCCAATTTGCCTTTGAGTCACTAGGTGGTTGTTAATTTTCTTTGGCAGTTGTGGATCGGAGTGAGTGGTTACCTCCCTCTTTCGGGGTACCATTTGATATCCACTGTTTGCTAGATAGAGTTGTTTTTATTTGACTGGTGAACATAGGAGAGGGTGTATGCTTTCGAAATGGGATATGACAGGACTTAGGCTCAGAAGAAGTTAAGGTAGTAGCACCGTAGATCTTTAAGATGTCACTCAAGAAACGAGGACTCAATGATCATGAAAGTTGAAGCGGACATCGCAACTTGCAGTTAGCTTGATACAGAGGGTATAAGACTATACTATATCAGAGATTTATACTACTAACAAAACCCAAAACTCTTCGATACGTGCGCGTTCATTTCCTCGTCAGAGTCGGTCAAATAAAGATTATGAGAAGTCGTAAAGATCATAAAAGTCACATTCCTGAAAAAATTATCTCCCAACGAGGCCCAAAATCGACTATTCAAGCAGCAGCTCAAGGTCAAGGCTACCTCCTGCTCCTCGTCAACCAACTACACATCCCAACCCCACACAAGCACGTTCCTGGTTGAGTGGGATGGTGGGAGAGAAGGAGGTCCGCCATTGCCGTCTTCATCCCTGGACAGTTGTGATGAAGCGGCGTCGCAGCTTCCTTCGGTTTCCGTCTCAATGTCTCCATTGGCGCCAGAGGTATCTCCCAAAGAGTCTGCACTGTTGCCCTCCCAGGCACATCACAAAACCCAAGCAACCCCATAATACCAACTCCAGCACTACGCCGCGGTCCAGGACGATAAATTCTGATCCTGTGTCCGTCGCTGTCGTCGCAACGCCCTCTCTCTTCCTTTCCCCACCCACAACAGCATTGGAGAAAGGGGGGTCCACGAGAAGTTGTCAGTTATGCGACAGGAGAGGAAGGGGACGTCCGTGTTGTTGGTCTGGACAACAACGCCCAACGGGATTGAAATTGAACTGGATGAGGTCCCGTTGCGAGGGCAGGTGAAGGTAGAGGCGCATGGCGGTATCCAAGCTCTGTATCAATTGAAGCTTGAAGTTGAGCGAATGGAGGGCCCGTGCCTGTGGAAGCGATTGGTGACCCAGGATGAGTAGAAAAGAATGGTAAACCCGTGCCTGTGGAAGGGAACGGCGACGAAGTAGAAACGAACGGAGACCCCGTAGGTAGTACCACTGGAGAGCGCGAGCCAGAGCCAGTATGGACAGGCGTAAGCAGGGGCGGATACTTGGTGGTGCGATTTGGTCGTTTCTTCTTCCGTCCGCGTGTCCGACTCTTCCCTCGTATTGGCACTAGCTAGAACCACGATCACTAGGAACAGAAAATGGTGTTCTTGCTCCTGCTCCCCACATCAACGTTGGGAGAGTTGAACAAAAAAATGTCGTCTTGTAGAGAATGAAAGTGGAAGTTCTGACGCCACTCGATAACTGGCCTTGTAGAGCGTTTTGATGCAGGGAGCGGGAGACGGAGAGGAGGATGGGTTGGTGGGCTTTAGATAGTTCGGACCTTTCGATTCAATCCAAATATTAGCACTAGATAGAGACAAAACCAAGGACAAGAACACGTACCCTCCACATCGCCCTCGTTCAACCTCAAAACGTCTTCCCGGTTACATGTTTCTGACGAACGCAATAATATCGCGTCACTTGGTCCGGAACCTCCCCAGCCACAGATCCGCTAAGTGTGGAGGAGAGGTAGGCAGATAGGACCATGTTTTGCCTTCCGGCTACTGCTGTCAGTGTCACGGTGGTCACATCGTCGCCTTGACGTCAACAACTTGTCTCAAACTGTCGACAACCTCCCTGTTGATTGAAGAGGCGCCTGTGTGCCTGTCTAGATAATGAACTCGAAAGGCCCACCACGTTGAACAGCCATGGATTTTTATGGGCATCAATACGCGTCATTCCCACAAGGAACTGGGGAAGTCGAGAGCTTGAGAGGCCAGTGCACGCGCACGATGGAAGACCGAGTTGTTCGTTCAACTTGAGAACATCCTACGTGCTCTGGCAGCCCGGTTGATGCGTAAGCGCCTATGCCTCGTGGATGGGTGCCTGATGGAGGCGTGTCCGAGAACTCTTTTCCTTGCTAAATATTTTAGTTGGGAACAGCGATGTCTACTCTGCCTGGTCGTAATCATATGTCGATTTCCACTCCCTCTTTGGACGGCAAAGGCTCTTTAGGCGGCAAAGGTTCTTTAGACGGGAAAGGGGGTACAGAGTCAGCAGCAGAAGCAGGAAATTCCACGAAAAGGACGGGTCCTAGCTATGGTGCGTCCCATTCCGAGAACTCGACTTCTAGCTTCAATGACCTTGCAATGACCTAATTTTACGCAGTATATTACCGTCTATACACCAAACTAGGTGCATTCGAATCAAATCACCCTCTCTACAACAACGACCGTTTCATTGGCCGCATTCCGTCGAAATCTTTTGCCCCTCCTCTTACCGTGGCGTCTATCAAGCGGTCCCTTTGTAAACTTGAGGACCTTTCGAAGCCCGACAAGGCGCTTCTCTTCACACCGCTCTCAAGCCCAGCACCCAAAGAAGATTCCGCCCGCCTCTCTCTGTACGGGCCTTCTGGTCCAGGCCTGTCGGAACAAGATCCGATCGCGTTGGTTGTCGAGTCGGAAAAGAGGACCGAGGAGGTCTCGCAGTTGGACAAGCTGCCGGAACGCTTTGAAGAGACCGAGATCCATTACGGCAAGTCTTGTCGATGTCTTCTACTAATAGTGCACTCATCAACTTTGCAGTTTATTATCGCGTTTACTTATCAGAGGGAAAAGGAGATGAAAAGGCAAAGACATCCTTTGACGAAAGCGATCTTTCGTTAGGACGCATCAACACCCTCTTCATTGCGCCCCCTCACACCGCTGGGTCTTTGAAAGCATGCATCGCAAAACTTGAAAGCCTCGTCACGTCGGGTCATGCGCTCTACAATGACATGGAACTCTTCGAGAACGTGAATAGTGACGCTGGGATGAGTGACACTGACATCATATCCTTCCAAGGTGACACTTATCCGGGTAGCGATGAAGGCGATCCCGTATCCCTTGTCAATGCAACCACCAATACAGCTGCAGACCAAAAGACTAAGCCTATACGAGGTAAAGTTCTTGGCAAATATCTACTAGCCATTGCGGCAACAAACCGTGCTTTTTCAGATGGACCAGATTCAAAATTCACGAAACGCGCTCGGTTGACTGGTACTGGCAGTGAGTAACAGTTCCTGAGATAATCCAATTCTCATCCTATCCCATTGCAGACTACCATAGCGGTAATTCCGCCTGGCTATTCATCATCAGAGATGAGATCGTTTACACGGATGGAGTTAGCATCTCCAAAAAATACTCCCCCAACAGCCGTATTTCTTTCCCTTTCTGCTTCATCACCAGTTTGTTGACGATTTGTTGTGACAGAGTTATATCCAGGATACATGGTCATCAATTCCAAGGGTGAAAAAGGCTGTGAGTCTCCAATTTGCCTTTGTGTTACTAGATGGTTATTGATTTTCTTTGGCAGTTGTGATGTCGAGTAAGTGGTCTCCTCCCTCTGTCGGAGTATTTGATATCCATCGTTTTGCTAGGGTATGTTCAATTCATCTGATTGGTGAATGTCGGAGAGAGTGTATGCTTTCGGAATGGGATGTCAGGACTTGGGCTTAGAAGAAGTTGATGTAGTACCAGTACCGTAGATCCTTAATATGTCACACAAGAACCGAGGACTCAGTACTCAGTGATCATGAAAAACGAAGGGTACATCGCAACTTGCAATTAGCTTCAGAAACTCGATACAGAAGGTATAAGATGTTAAAAGGTATATAGATCGCCTCGAGCTTCCCAGTCGCGTCAGGGGGGGGGGGGGGTGATAGTGGAAGGACTTGGGTTGGAGGAAGAACTTGGGTTAGAAGCGGAGGGAGGGCGAGAGCAAATGAGGAAGGAAGCCGTCTTGTCGCCCAATACACGAAAAACGACTGCCGGAAGAAGAGTTATGGGCCACTTGCATGAATCTGAACCAAGTGCCGAAGTAGACGCGTTGAGACTACCAAGTTGAGCAGTAGAACGCATTTTCATTTCGTCTTAAACCCGGTTAGGGTCGTTCTTCAAGCTAGGGTCCTCTCTGATCGAGCACCCGTTCTCGTTTGTCAATTCCTTGCTCTGGTTCCGCAATCTTCTCTTCGCCCCCTCGCACCTCTTTCTCCCTTTCCTCCACAGCCTCCTCACGCCGCCCCAGACCTCCCCACGATACCCAACACCCCCTAACACCACCTCGATCCTTTCCCGTCTAGCCACTAGTCGGAGCTCACGTTGGTCCTGCGCTTTTTGGCGGGTCGAGTGCTACCGGAGGGCAATCAAGTCTGAGTTTGAGTCGTTTGAGGCGAGGGGGGGTGAGGTCTGAGTCGTTGAAGGGGGTGAGGGAAGTATCGCCGGGACCAGGGTCTTGAGCATGTTTCTGTTCGGTAGGTCCATACTGTCGAGGTGGGTCAAGGTCGAATACGGTCTACAGGTCCGGTTTTCTCTCGTCTCCCTCGTGTCCTGCGTCTTTCTTCTTGTTGATCGATTTCTCCTTGCCTTTCTTCTCAATGACATCCTCCTCCCTTTTTCCTTTCTCTTCGCTTTCGTCTTTCTTCTCGATGAATTTACCCCTCACGCTAACACCACCAATCCCCGGTCCTAACAGCTGCAATGCCTCCGATTCCATTTGTACTTCCTCCAACACCGGCATCAGCGCCAGCAGACCGCGACGTAGTTATTAGTCGTGTGAGACGGTGGGAGAGAAGGAGGTCCACCATGGCCGTCCTCGTCCCTGGACAGTGGTGATGAAGCGGCGTCGCAGCTTCCTTCAATTTCCGTCTGAATGTCTCCATCGGCGCCAGAGGTATCTCCCGAACAGTCTGCACTCTCGCACTCCACACTTGAAGTATCCCTTGGAATTTCGTATCCATAGGCACGTCACAAACCCCACCCAAACCCCCAACGCCAACTCCAGCACTACGCCGCAGTCCAGGATGATAAATCACTGATGCTGTGTCCGTCACACGTCGCAACGCCCTCTCCTCCTTCCCCCACCCACAACAGCACTGGAAAGAGGGGGGTCCACGAGAGTTTATCCGTTCTGCAGCAGGAGAGGAGGGGGACGTCCATGTGGTTGGCCTGGGCAACAAGGCCCAACGGGATCGTAATTGCACCGGATGAGGAGGTCCCGTTGGGACGGAAGATGAAGGTAGAGGCGCATGGCGGTATCCAAACTCGTGCAGTCTTGCTGTATCAATTGGAGCTTGGGGGAATGGAGGGCCCGTGCCTGTGGAAGCGAATGGAGACCCAGGATGTGTAGAAACGAATGGTGAACCCGTGTCTGTGGAGGCAATGGGGCCACAGTATAACGAACGGAGACCCCGTAGGTAGTACCACTGGCGGGCGCGAGCCAGAGCAGTATAGACAAGCGTAAGCAGGGGCGGGTAAGGCAGGAGACAAGCTTGGTGGTGCGATTGTATCGTTTCTTCTTCCGTCCGTGTGTCCGACTCTTCCCTTAGGACCACGACACCAGCCAGCACCAGGGTAAGGAACAGAAAATTGGTGTTCCTGCTCCTGCTCCCCACATCCACGTTGGGAGAGTTGAACAAGGAGATGTCGTCTTGTGAAGAATGAACGGGGAAGTTATGGCGGGACTCGAAAGCTCGAACCTCCATATCTGGCCTCGGAGTCGTACGATGTTTGGACCTATATATTATTAGCACTAGGTAAAAACAACAAATGAGCAACACGTACCGCTCCAAATCATCGCCCTCGTTCAACCTCAAAACGTCTTCCCGTTATTTGTTTCTCCTTGACGAACGCAGTAATATAGTGTCACTTGCTCCGGAACCTCCCCAGCCCCAGCTCCGCGGAGTGTGGAGGATAGGTGTGTTGGTGACCATGTTTTGGGATCTGGAAATTCGAGGGTGGGCGCGTTTGAAAGGTGCTGTCACGCTCCCATCGTCGTCACGCCGTGACGTCAATTTGTCTTGAACTCAAACTGTCGACAACCTCCCTGACTGAAAAGGCGCCTGTGTGCCTGTCTGGATACTTAACGAACATCATTCGAAAGGCCCACCACATTGAACAGCCATGGATTTTTATGGGCATCAGTACGCGTCATTCCCGCACTCCAACGTGCTTTCTGAATTTTGCACCTTCGAAATTCCGAACTTCAGTCTTCAATAGCTCAGCACTGAAGCGCGCTGTTGACGAATTAGATTATGTATGTTACGACATGGGTCCTTTTCAAATGGACAGGCAAGTGGTCGAAGGTATTCACGACACGTAAGTTTCCCCTCATTTTTTTCCCTGCGTATATTTACGTGCACGCTATCTTGAAGTTGCCAGGCGCGGCGTATAATACCCAGAACTCACTGTAGAATCCAGGAATTATCCAATCCTCTCCCGACATCCCACGCCGGCTGAACAACTTACAAGTCAGAGCCCGCCAACTTTGAAAATCATCACATAACCCATGCGTCGCGTTGAAAGCGGCCTACTTTCTTGCATTGGTTCCGAATCTTTTGAGCTCGAGAATTCCACCAGATCTTACTGGAGTTTTGAAGACCAACCACAGGGCCGCTCCTGTACGCTTCCTTTCAACTACTTACTAATATTGTCGCCTCATCTAAAGTAGGTTTCGCACAGTGCTAATCCAAAGGAAGACCTGTAAGTTATCTTTGAACTCGGCATAGAAAGATTTAACCCAAGAAACACCTTCGATTCACGAATCACGACTGGTAACTTAATGGTGATTCCAATCTGCGACGTGCTTCCGATTCTCTAGTTGCATGTCTTGACCTTGTCTGTCCACGGTCTAATCAAGCCCACACCTTGACAGGACTCCATTCGCTCACGCTTCGCACGTATCACCGAGTGCTAGTACGCTGCCCCGGCAAGACCTCTTTTGAGAGATAGATGAAGTTAGATATAGCTTATGGAGATAACGGGCGAACCACGCTCGAGTATGGCTGGGGGATCGTGTCATGAAGCGATTTCGGCGACCCGTATCAGATAGTAAGTACTTGCGAGGATGAGGTCTCTTGAAAGCCGTGTTACGATCTTTGGTGGTCAGATAGAATCTGAGCGTGCACTGGAATTGAAAACAGAGGTTTGAGAGTTTATCCAAGTACATATTCGGTGTTTTCAAACTGTATCCCTCAACGACCAACCACGCTATTCCTCCATGAGCACCACCAGAACTGTATCATCGACCTATACTTCCACTTCCCCCCATATCATATTGGTGGCTTTTCATGAACTCGCACTCTTCGTGCTTTTCCGGGACTGGGGAAGCTGAGCTTGTGAGGCCAATGCATGCGCACGCTGGATGGATGGAAGGCCGAGCTATTGGTTCAACTTGAGAACATCCTACGTGCTCTGGCAGCCCGGTTGATGCATAAGCGCCAATGCCTCGTGGATAGGTGCCTGATGGAGGCGTGTCTGAGCGGCGAGAACTCTTTTCTTCGATTGTCCTGGTTCATCTTGCTGATATCTCAACAGGTTCTGGTTGGAAACAGCAATGTCTGCTCTGCCTGGTCGTGATCATACTGTGTTCGGTTACACTCCCTCTTTAGACGGCAAAGGCTCTTTTGACGGCAAAGGCTCAAGTTTAGACGGCAAAGGGGGGACAGAGTCAGCAGCAAAAGCAGGCAAAAGGATGGGTCCTAACTATGGTGCGTCCTATCCCGAAAACTCGAGTCCTGGCTTCAATGACCTAATTTCATGCAGTATATTACCGTCTATACACCAAACTAGGCGCATTCGAATCAAATCACCCTCTCTACAACAACGACCGTTTCATTGGCCGCGTTCCGTCGAAATCTTTTGCACCTCCTCTTACCGTGGCGTCTATCAAGCGGTCCTTGTGTAAACTTGAGGACCTTTCGAAGCCCGACAAGGCGCTTGTGTTCACACCGCTCTCAAGCCCAGCACCCAAAGAAGATTCTGCCCGCCTCTCTCTGTACGGTCCGTCAGGGCCAGGCCTGACCGAACAAGATCCGATCGCGTTGGTTGTCGAGTCGGAAAAGAGGACCGAGGAAGTCTTGCAGTTGGAGAAGCTGCCGGAACGCTCTGATGATACCGAGATCCATTACGGCAAGTCTTCAAGTTGTTGAAGTCTCCTACTCAAGTAGTGCACTCATCAGCTATGCAGTATACTATCGCGTTTACTTATCGGAGGGAAAAGGAGATGAAAAGGCAAAGACCTCCTTTGACGAAAGCGATGTTTCGCTAGGACGCATCAACACCCTCTTCATTGCGCCCCCTCACACCGCTGGGTCTTTGAAAGCATGCATCGCAAAAGCTGAAGGCCTAGTCACCCCGGGTCATGCATCCTACAAGGACATGGAACTCTTCCAAGACGTGAATAGTGAAGCTGCGATGAGTGACACCGACATCATATCCTTCCAAGGTGACACTTATCCGGGTAGCGATGAAGGCGATCCCGTAGCCCTTGTCAATGCAACCGCCGATACAGCAGCAGACCAAAAGGCTAAACCTACGCTACGTAAAGTTCTCAGTGAATATCCACCAAAAACTGCAGCAACAAAGCGTGCTCGTTCAGATGGACAAAATTCGAAATTCACAAAATGCGCTCAAGTAAAGTATACTTGCGGTGAGTAACAGTTCCTGAGATAATCCGATTCTCATACTACACTATCCCACCAAAGGCGAAGAAAGAGACAAACCCACCTGGCTATCAATAAAGACGGGTGAGATCGTCTACACGGATGGAGTTATCGTCTCTGTGAAAGACTATCGTGGTGGTATTTCTTTTCTTTTCTGCAAAGTTGTTACCAGTTTGTTGATGGTTCCTCGTAACAGTGTCTTATTCAGGATACATGGCAATTGATTCCAAGGGTGAAAAAGGCTGTGAGTCTCCCATTTGCCTTTGGGTTACCCAGTGGTTGTTGATTTCTTTTTGGCAGTTGTGATAGCAAGTGAGTGCCTCCTCCCTCTGGTGAAAGTATCTGATATCCATCATTTTGCAAGGTTTTGTTAATTTGATTTGATTGATCAACATTGGGGAGGGTGTGTGCTTTCGGAGGAATGTGTTGGAATTTTGGGATCTGTGTGAGCATGCACAATGCACCTGATCTTCGGATTTTAGGTACATTCCTTACATTTGATTGTTTCCTTGCTTTCCTTTTGTAGCCTACTGTATATATACCACATACTGCTGTTATTCATCTGTTTGTCTCTGCAACCTACAGAGACAACTTGTAGACAACCAGAATCTTATCCCTGGAAAACCCCATGAGGTGTAATCTTTAAGCCACTTGCCTGTCCATTTGAAAGGGAGCAATGACATACATAATCTATTTCATCAACGGTGCGAGTGATTGAAGTTCGCAGTTTTGTTTAGGAAGTGTGTTTAATTCAAGCGGCCAAATGGCAGCTTTTGCCACCATCCGTTGCTGAACGCATCACGTCAAGTTATATAAGCGGCACGAGTTCGATTCTCGTCGGGTGTATGTATTAACGGCCAAGCCTTTTTACTATCTGTTTATGACACCCAATACCTTGCTAGCGCACAGCTGATTCACAAGGATCTTCGCTCATAGAATTGGGAGCATTCGGCTCATTGTGATTATTCACGACCCCCGCGCTTATAGTCCCAGTAGTGCCATTGTCTGTAGCTGATATTTTGTAGCACCTTAGAAGAAAACGCACACGTAGCACGTCCAATTATAGAAAGAGCATGTAGTCATGTACCTTATTGTGTCGGGTGTAAAACTTTTTATTATGTGACAGACCCATCCCAGACGCTCAGTCAGGTCGTCGACACTCAATTGGGTTCAAGCTGGGTTCAAGATGCGGTCCTTCTTTCTACAATCCCTCTTTCAGCGTGCCTCCACAATGTCATTCCACTTCAACAACTCACTCAGCCTCCTCTCCCATGCCCCATCCGCGGACCCATCGATCCAAACTCTTGAACCCATCTGCGATAGCCTGTGCTTCAGGCGAGAGAGGTGTCTCGGAGTCCTTATCATGACTGCGGGGGGCATTCCCATTCCCATCCCCATCGGTCTGCGTGGTGGAGGTGTACTAGAGTCTGAATTAGCTGGAGGCTCAGTTGCACCATGCATAGAGTGATGGCCAGCAGCAGGATAAAACCCCCATCAAAGGAGGTCGTCGAAGAGGGCACAAAACGAGCCATTTCGCGACTGAGTTTGGTGGGACATCCATCGGTCAAATAGGCCGCCGCTACGTGAGTCTGGAAGCCAGCCAACAATAGAATCGTCGACCTCAACGTGAGGTTGTGTGGTGGCCTCTGGTCCAATGCCAACCCTTTCATTGAACATGTCCGCGATCCGCGGCGTCACAGATGGAGACGATAAAAAAACTTCGTGAGTGCACTGGTGGTATACCGGGTCCAGGTACGCGATAATGTCATTTTCACTTCCGCCGAAATCCGTAATCACAACTTTCTTCAATTGAGGAGAGCGTTCTACAAAGTCTGAGAATGCCCCACACTCGCGTGAGATGGAGCCATCAATGGATGATTGCAGAATATTAAGGTAGTGGAGAGCCGGGGTATCAAAATGTTGCAGAAGGTCACCCACATCCTCATGCACCGTCACCACCAACGTGCGGAGGTTGGGTAGGGTTGTCAACGGATCGAGGACAAAGGTCGAGGGAGGTTCAGCATCAGTGGGCATAATACTCTCAAGTTGGACTTCTACGGCCTCTCGACAATGTCCCAGAAGGAAGATGGATGACGCCAAGCTGGGTAGTCCGCTCACATAAACATGAGTCAACCTATGCCATCGAACGACCATGAGGGAACTTGGCGTTCGAGATGTCATGAAGGAAACCCGACGAAGGCCACTGATTGTAGACATCTTGTAGGGAAATGCTTCAGTTACCGCCTGCCCACAACCGATTACGTCGGCTTTGATGGAAATGAGTTGAGGGAAGGTGTTACTTGACAGTTCGAGAAACTGAGCGGCAAGTTTTTCGTTAAAGACGATGCTGACGTGCTCCCAGCGATGAGTGTGGCTGAGAAATGTAGAAAGTATGGTGGAAACAAACTCAGGACGGGGTGTTTCCCGAGATCCGAGTAAATGGAAAGATAGAGGGGAAGTATGCGAACGCTCCAGCCACAATAGGAGCAAGGAAATCTGGTGCAACTGAGTGATTCGCGCTGTTGAAATGGAGGACCAGAGGCTGGGCATGGATAATGCGGTCTGCCTCCAACGACTGCAGACTTGACATAGGAGCATCGGGGCGCTCCGTGGTTCGGGTTTGATAAACAGGTGATGTTGGGATTCTCCACCGCTCAAAAGACATGCAAGGAAGACTTCGCCAAGGATCTCGACTGGAAGAAGGTTGATGGGCGAAGTTGCAACGGGGGGAAGAACTGGATCGTGTGTGCCCGTACTTCCGTCAGGTTCTGCTTCGCCACATTCTTCATCGCTCCACCCGCCTACACAGGGACGCCAGAAAGATAAGACTCTGGTCTTGAGGCATGAGAAGCCATGCTTCAGTCGAGAGATACGGCGACGAATGGTCATCGAAGAGCAGCTACCGTGATCCATCTGACTCCTGAGGGATGCTACTAGAAGTGGGGACGTCCCGCGGAACACTGATATTGTGGGCGAGCTGCTAGTCGAATTCAGGATCGTGAAAAGGCACGTTTCACGACGACTACCCTTTTGTGCTCACCATGGAACGTCACTTCGAACACGCCAGTGATTGTGGCGTTCAATAAACCGTTATACAGTAAGTTCTAAAGAAATTGGGCTCAGTTCAATGCATGGAGTAGGAAATTTAACGTACCGTGCTCCCTGAAAGATAGAACTTCGACCTGGACCCCCTTCCCTGCCGCCAACCTGTCCCCTTTTTGTTGTGCATACCAAGCCAGGGTGATCAAGTACTCTGCCACCAATGCCCCAGGCCTCTAGCAATCTCGGAGTAAAAATCCCAATAACAATAGTCTGTTATCGGCGATCATGCGAACTTCCCCACTTATTCCCCAAGAACGAACACCAGATTCGTGAGACAACATGGAAGTGCCAAGTATGGGGATTTAGACAACGGGCCCGGAGTGCAGAGGAATTTTCAGGAGCGTTGCAGTGACCAGTTTAGGAGAGCGAGATGACTAAGGCGCTTGTTTACCAGGGGTGGCCAATCTAAACTTTCTTCATCGCCCACAAAGCCCGATACTTTGTGCGTAGGCCATCCGTGGCTACATATAGGCAATCTATACTCACTGTCAACGCGTTTGAGTCGACCGTGCTCTATGTTGGAGCGCGGAAATTTCAAGGAGGTGCGGCATTCTGACATTCAGAACTATTTATCTTCAGACTTGAACATGGTTTTTCGTTTTACATACTCAGATGGTGCTCATGCGAAGCAAAGGCCTTTTTTTCAAACGTAAATTAGAGAACGTTCCAACTCTCGCGACGGGGAAAACGACAGTTCCAACCGCCGCACCTCCTCATCAAAAATGCCGTGTCTGCTCCTGAGTCCTTCAAGGCAACGGATAAATATACTCCGACTCGAGGTCAACCACAGTTCTTGGGTATGTATGAATCTTCATAACCCCTTACATATTCTTTTTTTCGATGTTTCCTATCCCTATACTAGTCCATTGACGCCCAAATGCCAGGGTTAAAACGCCGGTTTTATTAATACAACAGGACTTCGGAGCCGCCATCCTGCCAACGACACAACCGCCCCCTTTCGTGAGTCACCTCTCATTATGGCGTTCCGCACCATCACGAATGCTTCGCAGACCTCCACGGCCGCTGGCAGCTTGTCGAAGAAGGATGACGTCCAAGTTTCAGATCTCCCAACGGACTCGATATCCAAAGTATCGTTCTCGAGTCAGGCGGATTATATGGCTGTAGCAAGTTGGGACAACAGTGTTCGGATATACGAAGTCGGGGTTCAGGAAAGCTTCCAAACTCAAGTAAAAGGAGGCTATCACCACCAAGGACCTGTCCTCGACGTATGCTGGAGTACAGTGAGTTCAAGCCTACTCAAACGTGCGTCACGCCAGCTTATTATGAGTACTAAACCCAGGACGGAACAAAACTCTTTTCGGGAGGTGTAGACAACGCGGGTCGGATGTACGACCTAATTACCAGCCAAACCACCCAAGTCGCACAGCACGACGCAGCCATCAAGAGTGTTGGGTGGGTAGACACTCCTCAGGGTGGTATTTTGGTGACTGGGAGCTGGGACAAAACTATCAAAGTACGTGGGTCGACGCGCTTTGCCGGTTTTCGAATTCAAAGCCCACTTACCGGGACTTTTTTTTCTTTTTTTTTCCTCTTGCATAGTATTGGGACTTGCGAACGCCGAATCCGGTGGTTACGGTGCAGTTGCCGGAACGGTGTTATTCGTTTGATATGGATTACCCGCTCATGGTTGTTGGGACTGCCGGACGACATGTTCAAATTTTTGATTTGACGAATCCGGGTACGCCTCACAAGGTTGGTGGGGTTTGATATAGCTCGGAATAACAACTAATGTGAAGGTGTTCATTTATTTTATTATAGACGATGACATCGCCTTTGAAATGGGAAACTCGCGTAATTTCGTGTATCAAGGCCTCGGGGAGAAAAGGGTTCGCTATCGGGAGTTTGGAAGGAAGGGTTGCGATTCAGTGAGTACTGTTTATTGTCGCCATCTCCTATCAGTATTCCTAACGTTTTGAAGTCACGTCGAGGAAAAAGACTCTGCGTGAGTCAGAAAAAGCCATCCCTCCAAATGTTGCACAGTCATAATTTTCTGTCATGTTAGACACAACTTCTCATTCAGATGTCACCGACGAGATCTAGTCCCCAACTCGAAGGACCAATCATTGATATACGCCATCAACGACATTTCATACCACCCTATACACGGAACAGTCTCTACATGTGGTCAGTTCCCTCGTCTTTTCCACTCCTCCCAATGTTCCGCTTAATGATAAGCTAAATTCAAGGCTCAGACGGTACCGTCCACTTTTGGGACACTGACGCTCGTACGCGGCTAAAAAGTATGTCTTCCCCCCTACTTCCTCGAACCCAAATTGATTCACCGTATGGTTCAAGGTTTCGACATTGCGGGTAACTCAATTTCCACCACTGCTTTCAACCGCGATGGCTCGATTTTCGCATACGCTGTCTCGTATGATTGGTCGAAGGGTCATGTTGTGGCGACGCCGGGGTCTAAAAATAATCTTGTGCTGCATAGGTGTAAGAATGAGGAGGTGAAGAAGCGGTTGAAGAAGTGAGGGTCTAGAAGGATGACACCTGATAGCATATATATACCGTCACCGTGATACGTATGTGAGGGCTGTTAGACATAAATGCATAACTTCTCATTCAGATGTCACCGACGAGATCTAGTAGTCCCCAACTCAAGTTAAATTCAAGGATCAGACGGTACCGTCCACTTTTGGGACACAGACGCTCGGGTCCCGAACCGACAAGATTGAAAGAGTTGATGAGACCGAATAAGAAATTAATGAGCACATTAATATCTGAAAATTCGAGCGAAGCATCGGGAACATCCCTCAAGGTTTTTTAAAGTTCCTACAAAAGTCGAGTAAAATCTGTAAGCTCCGTACTGGCCTCTGTGAAAACGCTCAAGTACGGCCCCCTGGCGGCAAGCTGAGGCCATAAGCCACATCGAGGTGATACAACTGAGACTTGATGGCACTACTGACAGCGACTCCCTGTGTGGCCAAGTCATCCTTGATGGTGGCAAACGAAGATTAATACTGTCAGTCTCACAAAGGCAAAGGAAAATGCGACGTACTGTGAGTCTCTTCTGGATCACCGAGGTACCCTCCAGGAATGCATTCACGGAAACTCCTACGGATTTGGCTAGAACCCGGAAGGCAGGTGATCCGAGTTGACGACGAAAGCGAATGGCTGCATCTGTAAGGAGCTGCTGCAGTAGAGTGAGCAGAGGAATAAGCACTTCTTTCGTGGCGTCGAGGATGGCGTGGGCGTCAGGTACGTCAAAAGGAGTCAGAAAAGGGTACTATGTGATGGAGAGTAGTCCGTTAGTCCAGTCTCCACTGTTTTTAGAACTTCTGCCACCTACAGCCTGGGCTACATCATTTATCAGTATAGTAAGATCAGAGGTCAATTTATCAAGATCATCTTCTACTTGCTACGCATTGAAAGAATGAGAATGAGTGGTAGTATGGACCTGAGCGCAACCCTGAGCTGACTCACTATAGCTTGTGGGGCGTCATTGTTAGTTGAACGCTGTAGGAGGCCTGCGGTACTTGTGAGCTGCTTCCCGATGGCTTTGATATCATATATAATTGCTTCGGCAGCTTGAGTGCTGATGGGCAAGGCAACGACAGACAAAACGAGATGGACGAGGACGATGAGGCTGATAAAGAAATTCATGGTGAAGGAAAAGTGAATGGTGACTTGAACTGAAGTTGTTGGGACGGCACTGAAGGCTCGCTGAGGGAAATCGCTGTCGATGCTGGCTTTTAAGTAGTTCTCTACTACGTGCTGAATTAGATAGAAGCCTTGGCTCACCCAGTGCCGCATGGCAGGTATTTGATTGAAAAACGCAATCGGCATCGCTGCATCGTGAATTGGAGTTTTGCTGGTGGATGGAGCGTCGATAGTAGAATAGCAATGATTCTTGATTTCTATATGCAATGATTCTTCTCCCATCCAAGGCATTATACGATGGCATGAGAGGTACAGCTGCAGGACGGCGGCTCTTTTTAATTTCTAGGTTAGTCACGGTACTGAACTGTAAATCGGAGAGAAAAAACTGTGGGTGCCCAGCTAGCCTTGCATCCACTATATTGACGTTCATATTATGGCATGAGGGTGCCTATATTAGAGTCACCTATCCGTAGTTAGTCTCTCCTAGACAGACTTCGATATATGTGAAGTCGTACCTTGGTTCACGATATATGAAATCCGTAGTCGGGATATCAGCATTACCGAGCCTTCTGATCGAGTGAGAAGGCCACAAGAAGCCATGGCTCGGCGAGGGGTGATACCGGAGAGGCATACCGCGGAATGTGGGCTTGAAATGACGCGAGACGTCATAATTTGACTTCCAAAGCTCGAGTGAACGATTCGGCTTCAATCCCGATGGCGAGGGAAACGGTAGGCCTCTGGTTCGCCTTGGTATGAGACCTTGCTAGCCGACGTCGACCGGTTTAGCCTCCCAATGGCCTGTTGAGTAGAAAGGCCGGCCACTTCCATGACACTTCAACGTCGGTCATGGCATGGATACAAATAGGGAGAAAATCAGGTACTTGCAAAAAGAAAGCCTTCCTTCTGAATTTTACTGCGCTGCAAGCCTCCCGGAACTTTCCATCGACGTTGTCACCTTCAAAAAATCCGCATTGGAACTGTCGGCAAGTTATGCAGCTCTCGCTGACCCCGACGGCGATGACGGAATGGCGCTGGCAAGTCTAAGTGAGAACTTGGGACTTGAAATCGTCCGAAGGCAAGGCCTGATGAAATTCCCACGATCGGCTACTGATCACACATTGATCCCGGACGCCGTTGACATGTCCTCGACACGCCAATATCTCCCCCATGGAAGGATCCCGAACCTACAAGAACAAAAGAACACATATAAACAAGTAAGAAATCAAAGAGTACACTATAAGTAACAACTGAAAATTCGAGCGAAGCAGTATTTACCAGTTTCATCGGGGAACGTCAATCATGATCAAGGCAATTTGAAGTTCCTATAAACTTTAAGAAAAATCCATCAACTCCGTACTAGCCTCTGTGAAAATGCTCAAAGAGGCCATTATAAGCAAGATCAAGGGTTTCCCACAGAGCCTCGAAGTCAGTACTGACGGCGGCTGCCTTTGAAGTTTGTGGTCAAGTCAGGCTTGAGGGTCGTTTATTACCGTCCGTCCTTACAAAGGCAAAGGCAAATGAGACATACCGGGAATTTCTCCTGGGTCGCCATGGTAGCTCTCCAAAATGCATTTGCTAATAATTAAGCTCTCACGAAATTGGTCAGGTCCTCGAACTCAGCTTCTCCATAAAAGCCACCGGCTGCCTTTATAAGGACCTGCTGCAGTTGAATAAGCAGAGGAAGGAGCACTGTTTGCTCAGAACTAAGGATGGTATTGGCGGCAGTTTCGCCAAAGGGACTTGGAAAAGGGAACTAATGGAGAGAAGCCCGTTAGTCGAGTCTCCACTTTTTGCGAGTTTCTAGCACTTACAGCTGCTCTACAGCAGATCACCTAGACTACGGATCAATATCAACGACATTGAGGCGGGGCTCGCGAAATTTTTAGCGACTCCGAGTTTTACTGACATTGATGCCGCACAACTTCCTAGTCTTGATGTGAGTCACGTCAAGTTCACGCTCAGGTCCATTCTCATTTTCCATGCGTAGGAATTAGAGGATTTTCTTATCCCATTAGATATAACTGTTGAGGCGTCAGCTTGAGTGCTGAGAGGGAAGGCGACCACAGAGAAAATGAGCGGGACGAGGACGATCAGGTTGGTAAAGAAACGCATTGCGACCTTGAAGGAGTGAACAGGCAGCTTCACGTCGCTGGAGGGCTACTGGCTCTCATATAGCCATCCCTAGTGCAGATAGGAGTTTTCGGTCACCCTGGACTCAGGGCCACAAGACAGGCATTCGATTCAAGAAGACGCCGTTCAGCATGACTTCAAGTTTTGCTACTGGATGTGGGATAGCACTCTTCTTGACAAGTTATAGATGTAAGCAATGATTCTTTTCTACTGGCCAGGTACCTCGTGAGGGAAAGAATATCGTCCAAGACGAATCATTTTTTTTTCTCAAATAACTACACTCAACAATCATTTTGGCAAAAAATTTCATTACGGAATTTCTTACGACATTTCCAGAACAAGGATTTGAACCCTGAGCTAATGCGATAAATTTTGCAACCTGGCTTTCACCATTACACAATTCTGGAAGTTATTATAAAGAGCTAGGTTTATGCTGAGATTCTGACAGCTATTAGATGCTTTCCCGTATGAATATAATATTGAACCGGAAAACACCTGACATAGAATAGGCCCACGTCGGCGCTGAAAAGTCTGTATCAGCCACAAATATAATTGAAGTATTCTGCATGTAGTATTCTGGGACATTCCTCAGTCTCAGTGGTAAACCAAATATAATTTCTAACCAAGTGCATAGATACTCTGATGTACCCTTTCTTTTTTTTTCTCTAAAAAACTACTAAGCAGTCATTGGCAAAACTTTCCTTATGACATTGTTGCATCCCAGAACTGGGATTTGAACCGTGAGCTTACAGCGATAAATTTCGCAATGTAGCATTGACCATTACATCATTCTGAAAGTTATTATAGATGGTCAGATTTACCCTCATAATCTGACAGCTATGTAGACCCTTCCCGTATGGGTATATTGAGCTGGAGTGGGGCTGGACTGGCAATTGGCCCACATCGGCGCTAAAAAGTGCGTATCAACAGATACTTATCGTTGAAGTATTTTGAGACGTTACGACTGAAAAAATTGGATGCGAATGACGGGGTACGTTTACGCTTTTCGATATCAGTTACGCGTTCACCAGACGCGACGCGTTGTTTGTCATTATTTGACCTCTAAATATAGAAACAATGGTAACGTCTGTCAGTGTCACGCTCCTACTACCCCACGTTGACAAAACGTTTTTGCAATTGTTCGCGTGCAATCCTTTCGACTCAATTGTCTTGGCCGTTTATAAAGTGCTGCCTCGCGAGAATGTGCCGCTCTATCATCCAAGTCCACCGGTTGGCCTCTTCTCCGTCTCTTTCTCTCTTTCTCTTTTCTTCTTTCTTGGACACCTAGAATCGGAATAACGACCTTGCACGATGCACATCACCCTATCTCTCATTCTTTTTGCCCTCCATGTATTACCGCAGGTGTCCGGACACGCTGGTAACCCGCCTCTTTGGCTTCTTTCTCATCTCATCACCTTTCTGATGTTTTTTCTCCGAAAGCCTTCTTCCACCCAAGCATGTTCGGCTTCAACGTAACAGCCCAAACCTATCCATACGACAACCGCCCCGTAGCACCGATAAAGAACATGCCCTTCTCCCAATGGTGGTTCCACAACCACCTCGACCACCCCCCAAACGCCGGGGACGTCTTCACCCTCCCAGCAGGCGAAACCGCCACAGCCGAAATAGCGTGCACCAAAGGCGCCACGTCATTCTTCGCTAGTGCCGAGGGGGGCGACATTCGGAACAAGTCTAACCCGAACGACGTGTGTCCCGGATCCCCGATGATAGAGTACCACACGCAGGGTTTCAATGATTTGGAAGGGTGTTCGTTGGCGATTGCGTATAAGAGTGACGTGGAGGATGTGAAGCCGGAGGATTTTACGGTGTTTAGTGTCAATCAGACGTGTGTGTGGACGAGGTTTACGGATTTTAAAGTACCCGGGAGGATGCCGCCTTGTCCTGAGGGAGGATGTATTTGTGCGTTCTTTTGGATTCATGCGGTGCGTTTTCCATCTTCTACCTCTCGACTGGCGTTACTTACGATTGTGAGTGCAGCCCGACGCAGGTGGTGAAGAGAGTAAGCACCCCCCCTCCTTTTCTTCCACCCACTTCCTAATATATTATCCCTTAGACTACATGAACGGCTTCAAATGCAACGTAACAGGCTCAACATCCTCCGTCCCACTCGCCACATCCAAAGTCGCCCGTCGGTGCGGCGCCGATCCCGCAAACAAGAAAATGCAATCCGTTCCGGGGAACTGCACCTACGGAGCAAAGACTCCGTTTTACTGGTTCAATAACGAGAGGAATAATGTACGCTTTTCCATTCCTCCTGTTTTTTTGTCCGCTGACGGTGGAATACCTTGTGTTGTAGATGTTCGAAGGCTCATTCTCACCACCCGTCTACAACGACTTGTACAACTTTCTAGACGGGGCACAGAATGATATCTTCCAGGACTCGTATACGTTCCTGCCTGATCCGTCGCCGACGGCTCCTTTGCCTGTTCTTGCGTCCAACTCGACTTTGGGAGGTGGAAGTGCCAACTCCACTACGACGACAAGTGGTGGTGGTGGGAAGAAGAAGACGTGTACTATACGCAAACAACCGTCCGCTGTGCCCTCTTTGGTTGCAAGGGGCTTGCCAGGCGCGCTTGTGGGAAGGAGGGGGAGGAGGTCGCATTCTTTTGAACGGAGGAGGGTATGGGATATGTGGTGATTTTGACGCGGACTTGGGTGTTTTGTGTACTTGGGTTAATGTCATGCCGGACACAGGATTGTGCAGCATATGTATGTACATGGAACATATGTAATTGTATTATAAAATCGACTACAAAGTAAGCCTGTATGTGTAATGTACAACAACAAAATGGTATTACAACCCGCCCGCGTACAAGGCATCACAGCACCCTTTCCTTCCTTCCTTCCTTCCTCCCTTCCAAATTCAAACCGCAGATTTGGGTCCCCCAATCAAATCCTTCAAACTCTTCCTAAAAGCCTTGACACGCAACACAACACCACTCATCGATACGCCCCTCTTCCTCCTTCTCCCGCTGTCCTGCATGAAACTACGCCGAGCTCCAAGCAGCTTACCAGCCTCTCAACAGCGACTTGAACCCATTCGACCGCGTCTCCCAGGCCCTCTCAGACATCGGTGCTCTGTCCATCCGACTCCATCGAAAGCTTTCTTTTGAAATCCAATGGGTCAGTGAAAGACCTTGACGTCGCCTGCCACCTGCTCTCACTCCCACTTGGCATCGTCCGGTACCTAAACTCCCCACCGCCACCACCACGACTGACTCAGTTTGTATGCTGCCGGCATCCGTAATTCGTGGCCCCCGAGCCTGGCAGGCCAGAAGCCCCCTTCAGGCCAGCCAACCTCCAGGCCCGGCTCGGCCCAGCTTATCTTGGCCTGGCTTCTGACCTCTAGCCAAAGCCAGCACATCACTATCGACGAATCGTGGGGAAGGCATAAAAGAACAGAACCACATATGTTTAGACATCTGCTCCCTCGTCAATCCCCACTACCACCCTACTAGCATGCAAACAAATGAACCAAATGATTCATTCTCGCGTAAGTCATACAAATTGCTCCGTGTTGCTCAGTAATCATGTAACATCTTCTAGTATGGACGGATGGCAGGTCAGAGGAATTCGACTTTATAAACAGTCGAGTTCAGGCTGTCGATAATCAGGACCTGATTTTGATGCACTGGGAAGTATCGCATCATGAACTCGATCAACAAGACGACCTTTACGCCATGGGATCGTTTGTTGATCCAGGCTTCATTCAGACACCCACACCCACAGTCAGTACAACAATGCAACGTTCTCTGACTTGTTTTCAATTTTACAGCCACCTTGCCCTATCGGCAGCCTTATTGGAGAACTAACAGATCAAGATGACTCGGATGGCTCCGTGTCTGTCTCGACGGCATTTTATCCAGGTGCATACAATGAGAGCTACGATACCATATTTTCCACAGCCGATGCAGTTCTCTTCTACGTGCATTCGAAGATCATCATGGACTCAACCGGACAACCTTTCAGATCCCTTCTTGGTTCCCCGTTGTCTGATCCCCGCTTTCGCAATCATGTTATATCCGTTTCGGAATCCTCAAATGTCTTTAGTATAATCCTACATATGCTCTATGGCACTTCGTCAGCCCACTACTCGCCAATATTCGAAACCCTCGTTATAGCTGTTGACCAGATGCCCGCGTATGGCATTCAGCCGTGCGCGCATATATTCCCTCCAACGCCGCTCTACAACCTACTGCTCTCGCACGTGCCCTTCTCTCCCATGGGGCTCTACTCTCTGGCTGCGCACCATAGTTTGGACGACCTCGCAGTATCTTCATCCTCTCACCTACTCTCTTATTCAATATGCACCCTTTCGGATGAACTTGCAGAGCGCATAGGGGCTGTGTACTTGAAGCGGCTCTTTCTGTTGCACCTTGATCGTCTCACGACACTGAAAGAAATCCTGCTTCGTCCTCCGAACACACCCCCCCCCCCCCGACCAAGGACTGTGATTCTCATGACCAAAAAAGACTCACGCGAGCTTGGGCTTTGGCCATAGCGTACCTCGCATGTGATGCGAAACCCGGTTATTTGGATGTTGTTCTTCGCCCTCTCTTTCTTGAAGGACCTTCAATCGCTGACGGCAGTAATTAGATTTGTCCACCTACCGGATGCACAGCTCTTTGACGCCGCTTGCTGAGGGAGTCAGCTGTGAGCCATGCCTTCGATCGCTCGAGGAGCGCATTCGGAACGTGATCGCCCAGTGGGCCTCTGTAAAGGCTGGTCGTTATTTTGAATTTTTTTTTTTTGTGATGTGACTTACAACGATTTGATACTAGTTGACTATTTGATTAATTGCTAAGCGAATACAAGGTAGGCGGGTCATGCCTCCCCCATCTATACATGCAACCTCATCGCTCAAGAAAACACGAGTCGAGAACCTCTGTCAAATCGGGTGTATATTTGTCAGGCGAGTATGAGGGGAGGAGGGGTGGGAGGAGGTTGCATTCTTTTCAACGGAGGAGGGTATGGGATATGTGGTGATCACCTGGTGATTTTGTACTTGGGTTAACGAGATACCAGACACAGGACTGTATAGTACTTTACGGAACAATCCAATTGTATTATAGCAAAGAAAGCGTGTATGTGTACAACAACAAAATGATATGATATTACAACCCGCCCAAGCACAAGTACATGGCATCAAAGCACCTTTGCTTCCCTCCCTCCTTCCTTCCATCCATCCATCCGTCCTTCCTTCCATCCAAAACCCCAAAGTCAAACAGCAGACCTAGGCCCACCAATCAAATCCTTCAAACTCTTCCGAAAAGCCTTGACGCGCAACACAACACCACTCATCGATCCTCCCCTCTTCCTCCTCTCCCCGTCTTGCTTCCCACTACCACTTGGCGTCATCGTCTCGCGGTACCTAAACTCCCCAGCACGAGACTCAGTTTGAGTTTGAGCTTGGATGCCAGCCAACGCCATGCGTAACTCCGTCTCCCCACTCATCGAAAATCCTATACTCCCCCTTTCCCTGTCCGTCGTTTTGGGTCTGGGCAGCGTGTTTTTAGACGTAGACGTGGGTCCTGGAGATTCATCCGCGTTGGTGTTGGTATTCGTGTCGATGACAAAAGGCGAAAACATCCCTCCCAGACATAACGAGATTGGTCTCTGGTTGTGGTGGAACGAACTTGGCGGGAACGACTCTTCTCCACCTAATCCTGATATAAGCGACGTAGGCCTTGAGGGAGACGGTCCACCCAAGGATGTAGGCCTTGAAGCAGATGGCACACTCAATGACGTAGGTCTTGACGGGGGCGGCGAGGAAGAGGGCGAGGCGGGTGGAGAAGACATGTTCTTGCGTATGGCGGTGTAGTATGGTCGCGTGGGGTGGCCTATTCGTATTGGGGATGAGGTGGGTGAGGATGGGGGTGGTAAAATGGGAGAGGAAGAGGGTGGAGGTGGTGTTTGTGGGGGTGCTGGGTAAGGCGCGTTTGAATTGTGTTCGAAATCGGAGGAAATTCGCGAATCGTCTTGGTCTTTTAACCCGAGATCCAAATCGAAGGAGATGGCGATGGGAGCTGAGGTTGGTACGTCGAGCTGCTGTGGTGCCTGCTCGACGATGTTGATCCGTCGTTTTCGACGAAGTGTGCGTGGACTTTCCGCCCCTGCTCCTCCTCCTCCTCCTCCCCCTCCTGATGTGGGTGATGTGCGCTCGTCGTCGTCGTCTAGCGTTTTCTTCGTATCGGGCCTGCCGCCATTATCATGATGATTACTATTGAAATCTAAGAAAAGGGAGAATCGCGAGGATTTAGGGTTGATCGATTTCATGCCAGTCGTGCTTGGGTTTGGACGATCAACGTCCGATTGGGAGAGGAAAAAGGAGGGTATGGATGGTCGGAGGCGGTGGGAATGGGATTGGGGGCCCTTCCCCGTCGTTGTGGTTGTCGTAGTCTGAGTGAAGAGAAGAAGTAACGAGAGGATGGTGTCGATTTTTATGGATGGACGTACCGATATGGTTGCCGTGCCAATGGCATCTCCGGGTGGTGTGTTGTCGACGGGGGTTGTGATAGTTGTATCCGTACCCCGATATAGAGTGTTCTGTTGCTCGACTGGAATGGGTATATATTGGTCTCCATTTTGGGGTGGCGATTTTGGGGTGGCACTGATAGATGTACGCGTTGTCACACGTGGAGGAGCACTTAACCGTCTAGGACGACGAGGAGGAGGAGCGGAACGATAGAATTCGTCGTGTGCTGCATCTGATGTCCAGCAGCACCAGAGACACATGGGTATGAGTGTGTTGATGAACCCGCATTGGTGGCACTGGAATATGGGGCGCTCGGTGGGTGTGAGTTGGAGAGTTGGGAGAGAGCTGTATTTAGCCAGGTGCTAGTACAACATTCATAAGATGGTGTAACATGAATTTATGAGCGCGCTCACTGGTTTTTTGTGGGTCCAGTCCCTCTTCAGATACCTCGATGGCCTGCTTGACATGGTGGCAAGCTCAAGCCGGGGTAATTACGATGAAACGGCCCTGTGACAATAAGAAAGACATGTTTTCAGGGTTGAACAAAAAGAAAGAACTGCTTGTCGGACGCGATCAAAATTGATTATATTCTGCTCATCGTCAGCCTCCACCACATCGCGCGCATATATGCGCTCCAACCAGTCTAGAATGACTCTCGAGGTCCCTTGCCAATGGGGCTCGTCGCCATCTTGCAGAGCATATGGGCTTTCCTGACCTCCCTGTTCTTCTTCCGTGCACAGCAGTCAAGCCAGCTTCCAACCGCCATACCCCTCAAGCCGCGGAATAATGGTCCACCACAGACCCCTCGACGACAGCCTCCGCACGAGTATTGTTCCCTTGGCCCTAATCAACTCGGTGCGTCTTCACCAGATCCATCTTTGCTTGCATAACTAAGATGGTCTTCACAGGCTCATGGCGCGCACAAAAAGAACAATTCATGCGCAACCCAAGTCTAATCGCCAGCCCAAAACAACGGCGTAACGCCAGTACCACGCGACAACGACCTCAAGATCTCATAGTCCTACCCCCAGTCTTCCGTCTCCCATCCCTTACAGCCGTAGACGACTGGAACGCCCGCGTCGACGGGGGTACGACGTACCAGATTTCAAGCTTACATCCGCGTCAACCGCTTCCAGCGGTGATCATCACACCTTGTACGCCTGAAAAGAAGCCCTCACCACCTCTGTCATCGTCAGCTGCGTCAGCTAGCGTCCCAAGCACACCACCCACACCCAAACTCACTCAACCCATCTTCGTAAACCCAGCCCCAGGCCCAGAAGACGACGACGAAGACATCGCTTTGAAACGCGTCATGGAAGATTTGGAATACGCGCTCAATAAAGAAGAAGACATCAACCCATTCGACGTCTCCCCATCCCCCACCAATTCCAATCCGGACCCACCGTCTTTCAATATCTCCCAGAGTCTTCAGATCAGTTTATCTAAACAAAGTCCCTGCCCTGACGACGCATCTTGGGACATCCCTTGGGAAAGCTTGAGTAGTTCGGGCAAGTACATGACCACCAGTACACCTCTTTTGGGTTGGAGCGCTGCCCTACAAGAACAAGGACAAGAGCACGAAAAGGATCCGTTCACGAACCCCCAGAACGTCGTCGAGTCTCCCCGTGCTCCCCCTCCACATTACACGGACCTATTCGATCTAGACATGTACCTCGAAGCGTCTTTAGCGATTGCGGGTTCCTTGAATTTGGAAGAGGGGGAGAGTGAGAACCCGTTCGAGGATACCTTCGCCGTCGAACCCATCACCGTCGTCACCGTCTCTCTTTCCGAAAAAGCTGTACCGATGAACCGCCTGGTCAAGGAAAGAGACGTATACAGGCCGAGTGGGTACACACGTTCTCCGAGGTTTCGTTTTAGCGTGGATGAGAATGGGTCGCCTGTTCCTGTTTCCTTGCGGTCCCCTCGACGTGCTGGAGTGAGGATGACGGTGGTTGATCGAGTTCGTGCGGTTTTGGATGAAAGTGGTGAGGAGGAAGAGGAGGAAGGAGAGGAGGAGGGGGATGATACCTCGGAAATATCAATGCCGGCGCTGAATGCGCGGTTACGTGAGGCGTGTAGGAGGAGGAAATCTGGGGCTGATGCTGGTTTGGGTGGTCATGGGAGTTCGCAGCGGAAGAGTGGTGTGCCTCCGAAGACTGGGAGTCCGCGTGCTAGTTTGGGAGTTGTGTCGATTAAGGGCTTGGCTCCGCATGCCAGCTTACCTGCGCTCCGGCCTTCCAGCCGACTTTTGCGCGATATAACCAACACCATGACCACCTCCACTTCGAGCTCGTCGACTTTGGCTTCGATTGCGCATACGGTGCAGAAGAATCCATTCTCGCTCTCGCAGAACCCAATCGACATGACGATGCAAGAGAACCCCATCTCGACGCAGAACGCGATCAAGTTGAAAACCCAGATTCCAACCACGTCAATAACGCGAAACCCAATCGCGCGGTTTGGGAGGGACATTGCGAATATTGTTGTTGACGATTCTGCAAACTCTGTCAATCTGTGTGGGGGTAACGCGGGGACTGCTGGTGGGGAGAACACGACGACGGGTAGCGTGTACACGATGGCGTCTGTGTACAGTGGGGAGAACACAACGGGAAGTACGTATAGTGCACAGAACACTATGGGTAGCGCGTATAGTGCTCAGAACACTATGGGCAGCGTGTACGCACCAACATCTATGTACACGACGACCTCCGCATACGCACCTACCTCCGCATACACCATGACCTCCACATACGCACCGACGACATCCGCATACGCACCGACGACATCCGCATATGCAGCAGGCCACAACACCACGACTTACACGGACGAAGCCTCCGCTCGGGCACTCAAAGCGCGGTTAAGGCAGGCATGCGAGAATTTTTCGAAGTCTGTGTGGGTGGACGAGTGTGATACGGTGCAGTCTTGGGAGCCTGTGCCATTTTGAACGTCTTGGCGTGTTTTTTTTTTTTAGTTCACTTTGGAGTTGTGAGTTTGTTTCGAGTTTTGTTTGTTTTCTTTTTTGTTCTCTTTGATACTTGGGGGTTGGGTAGGGGCAGATAGTAGATTACCTTTTGTTCAATGGTGTCCTCGAACCTTGTCGAGAGTGATACTTCATAATTTATAAAACACTGCTCTCTTTCAATCCTTCCTATATCCTTGCATCCATATCCAAGAGGGCAATAAAGACCTCTTTTCACAGTCCTAGAGAATATTGTCACCAACCTTGTTCAAACTTCACACTATCTATTTTTGAGAAAAACAGGATGAAAAATAGACCCAAAAATGATATGAAAAAAGACCGAAGAAATTTTTTTTTTGGGAAAATAGATACAGTCATCCACCTGCTAATGATACACCCAAAATGAGAAATTAGCTTCAACAGATTTGAGCACAACCTTTCTCTACAAAAACTACATGAAAATCTCAGATAAATTCCCTTCTATCACTGTACCAAATTTCAGAATGTTTGACCCACATTTCACAAAGAAAAATTAAGATTATGGGTGTATCATTGAGGGGTGTGACTGTATTTGGCTATTTCCGAAAAACAGTCCATTTTGTATGCTCCACAGCTTTGCCAATTCTGCCTCAATTGCATCCAAATTATGTACAGTGGTAGATATGAGTTTGTACTACTTGTTCCAACTTGTTTCGTAAAAATCGGTCTAGTATTGAGCGAGATATTGGCTAGTCAAAAGTGTATCAAATGGGGGTGGCGTATCATTAAGGGGTGGATGACTGTAGAATGTTCATTTTTGATGTATTTTTATTTTTCATCCATTTTTTGTGTTGAGTATTTCAAGTCAGCCAATGGTGTTATGAGGAGTGAAAAAGATTTGAAAAGATTTGGGAGATGGCTGACAAGGGATTTCTTAGTGTCAGAACCAGATCCAAAAGGTGGGGAAAACACTACCAGTAGTGTTGTACACATATGTGAGATGTCTGGTTCTGACACAGATGTAATCTTATCCAAAGATGAGTTTGCTCTCATACCTCAGGCTTACTCATCATGGAGTGTTTTAGCATTGTCTGTCCTTTTCATTGTTACCCCATATGGCAATCACCTCATTTCTTTCACCATCAACACTACAGCAGCACAACAATGATACTGATATAAACTGAAGCACCCTTAAGCATTTTGGCACATTGTGGTACTGCTTTGGGACTCCTTGAGGATAGCTCAGGGCACCCCAAGACGATCTCAGGTTGCCAGTGGAAATTTGAAAAAAGGGACCTGTACCTGAGAGTGTGACCAGAACTCCTGGTCCTGATACCTATCCAGAGTTCACTGTGGATACCCTCAGAGAAGGAGTGATGTTTCTATTGAAGCAAGTTAATATATTCAGAACTGCTGATGCACTACCTACAGAAACTTTGGCAACATCTTTATAATACTGACCAACATCTGACTACCAGAAACTACTCAGGCTCCAATTTTGCACAAATGCCAGTCTTTGCTAAATGTAAATTCATCACAAGAAAGTTTTGTGATATGTGTTCCAATGACAAGTGGGTTTCTAGGTTGCCATTGAAGACCTGATTGGTACCAAGGTGGTATCCAGAGCAACAAATCTCCTGTATGTGTGCAGAGCCAGCCAGTTGATGTAAGATAAGATTGATTGAGAATAGAAAATGCTAAAAGAAAAAATGAGAAATGCAATAAAGGGATAAAATAAATGATAACAGACTATTTATATCAGAGTCATGATTCCTGATTTTAGTATCATCATATGACTCTGAAACAATGCCCTTTCCATCTGGTGAAAATGCAAGAGAGGTGACAATATCTGTGTGACATTCAAATGGATCTGAAACAAGCTTTTCTGTCTGTGCATCCCACATTCTGATAGTTTTGTCACTTGATCCTGAAACAATGTACTTTCCATCAGGTGAGAATGCAACAGAGTTGACATTCTGTGTGTCCTTCAAATGGATGTGTGATAGGCTTTCCTGTCTGTGCATCCCACATTCTGATAGTTTTGTCATTTGATCCTGAAACAATGCACTTTCCATCAAGTGAGAATGCAACAGAGGTGACAGTTTCTGTGTGGCCTTCAAATGGATGTGTGACAAGCTTTTGTGTCTGTGCATCCCACATTCTAATAGTTTTGTCCCTTGATCCTGAAACAATGTACTTTCCATCAGGTGAGAATGCAACAGAAGTGACAGAGTTTGTGTTGTCTTCAGATGGACCTGAGACAGGGTTTTGTGTCTGTGCATCCCACATTCTCATAGTTTTGTCCCATGATCCTGAAACAATGTACTTTCCATCAGGTGAGAATGCAACAGAGGTGACATGTTCTGTGTGGCCTTCAAATGGATGTGTGACAAGCTTTTGTGTCTGTGCATCCCACATTCTAATAGTTTCATCCCATGATCCTGAAACAATGTACTTTCCATCAGGTGAGAATGCAACAGAAGTGACAGAGTTTGTGTTGTCTTCAGATGGACCTGAGACAGGGTTTTGTGTCTGTGCATCCCACATTCTCATAGTTTTGTCCCATGATCCTGAAACAATGTACTTTCCATCAGGTGAGAATGCAACAGAATTGACAAAATGTGTATGGCCTTCAAATGAATCTGAGACAGGCTTTCCTGTCTGTGCATCCCACATTCTGATAGTTTTGTCTGATGATCCTGAAACAATGTACTTTCCATCAGGTGAGAATGCAACAGAGGTGACCCAACTTGTGTGGCCTTGCAAGATACTATTTATAGATGGCCATGATATTTGCTTTCCCTTTTCAAAAGAGACTACTCTAGTAAAGTGGTGAGAATACTTTTTCACAATCAGAGAGTCACTTGGTGACATTGGCAAGGCTGACAGATATATGTGAGGTGCACTTTGAGATATAGGTTGGAAAAAAGTTGTCACAAATTTCATAGCATCTTCAATAAACATTTTCACATTTTTATCCATCTGCAAGTATGTTAGATAGTTTATAGTTGTATTCATGAAATGACTGCACCTTTTCCCAGCCTAATACTGAGGACAGAATTCCTTGTGCAATACTGACTTTGTTTGTAATGCTCAACACTTCTAACCAATAGAGAAATTTATAATCCAAAAAGTAATGAAGATCTTCCAGAACCTGACCACTGCATGGGACACACAAAACATGGGCTGAAAAAAAACAGCATGCATAAAGTAGCTCAGATGAGATCCTTTCTTTGGGTTGTTCCAATATATTGACTTCAGGATCATCATTTGCTTTAAATGATGTGGGCAGTTGACATATATTAAAGCAAAGCTCTGTCTTGAGTATATATAGAACTGTGGCAGCAAATTCTTTCTCAGCATGGTCAATGTCGATAAAGAATTCCCCACTTCGAGATGAGTATGTCAGGTAGTCATGAAAAGAGCTGTGCAATGGCTTGATAGCAATTTCATTATCTCCATTGATACCAGAAAGTAAGCAACCTAATGGCTCAATTATTACTTTAATATCATTCATCCATGCTGGGTTGTTGATATGCATTTTTGACAGAGTTGCTAAAGGTAGTGGTTGCTTTGCTGTTAGAATTCTTCCCATAACTGATCTGTATCTGTTCATGACTTTGGAATTATTTCTTCGAAAAGCCTGATTGAGAACTTTGTTATACAGTTCAT
The DNA here is from genome assembly GCF_000143565.1 of Laccaria bicolor S238N-H82. NCBI lineage: Eukaryota > Fungi > Basidiomycota > Agaricomycetes > Agaricales > Hydnangiaceae > Laccaria > Laccaria bicolor. Next base: position 99,572 of record NW_001889901.1, read on the forward strand.
CTAAGCCACTTCCTGTCCCAAGAAAAGATTCAAGACGCTCATATAGAAGCTCGCCTCCATATGAATCCATTATATATTGACATGCAACAGCTGCCCACTGAAAAAGGCCTTCTGAACTTTTGACAAGCTGGCTGCAACATTCATACCATCTGGCTCCAAGCTCAGATTTTATGTCTGATAGCTTATATTCAATGTAAAGAAAAAGATCATCCTCATTAGACTTATTCTCCATTTCTGCAGCATCCACATGTTTGTGCTTGACACATGGATGTTGGTGTACCAGCTGAAGAGCCTTAGAAATATCAGGTTCAAGACGTGTTGTTATCAGAATCCGAAAGTTTTTAGGTAACTCTGAAGCTCTTCCAATGAGTATATCTAACAGTGGTTTTCTTTGAATCTGACTGCCACTCTCATCCAGAGCATCAATCACAATAACAATGGGCCCCACAGTAGTCAAAGCTTCAGCAGGCTTTACAATGAAGTTTTCAAACTGCTCTTTAACCTGCAGAGTAGAACACAAAGCAGGATCTCCAGTAACAACAGAGCACAGAGCAGATTTCCAGGCAGCATCTAAATCAGAAAGATTCTGAGAAATAGTACTGAATAGATATTGAATGCTTCGATTAGCCTGATCAGCTTGATCAAAACAGTATGAAGATCCCAGACAACCCAGGGTGTGAAAATGCTTAGCAATAGTATGAGCAATGGCTGATTTGCCAAACCCTGCAGCAGCACTAAAGAAGAGTATTTGTGGTGTACCCTCACCATCTGGGCTATTTATCCAGTCTGTCAGTTCATCAATCACAGCTACACGAGTCCCAGGAAGACACTGCTTGTCTGAATCAAACCAAACATTCTTACCATAGTGCATGTCCCTAAGATCTGCAGTTGCACCTAAACCCAAAACATTAATCATAGTATATCAAGAAAGTAATATGATTTACCCAGTTTTTCCACAGTGCTGAAAATTTGCAGAACTCTAAGTTGGGTCTCACAAACAGCATGCTGAGTAAAAGCCAGTTTCAACTTCTCAAATTGATCCTGAAAGTTTGCAATTTTCTGGTCTGCATCTAAGATCAAATTCTTTCCAGTTCTCTTCCCTATGAGAAGACAAAGAAATAAGAATCAACACAATATAATAAAGTAGGACTTACAAAAGTTGGGATCACTAGCATGAAGTAGGCACATTCTATAGTTTGCTGGGCTAAAGATGTGACAATCTTCTTCTGTGCTGCATCATACTTAGATGGATCTGTTCCTTTGAGGAATGCATATAGGGCTTGCACATCTTGAATAAGATCAGTAATTTTACCATCACATTCAATCTGGTCCAAAATAGTCTAGCAAATTTATAAGATTCAATAAATAGAAGATCACTATACCAATTGACAAACCTTGGGAATGGCAGACAGTATGCCCCATGCAGCCTTGATATATGGATGAAACTATATTGAGATTAATAATTGAGATCATTTACTACAAGTAATATTGACAGCTTACCTCTGATATCTTGTCTGCAATTCTCATAAAAGCATGAACATGCTCAACAAGCCACCCATAGTTGGTAGAGAAAGAGTCTGAAGTAACTATATCAACTTGAAGAGCAGAAGCAGTATCTGCAGGGCCAGATTGCATCTTCATATGAGCAGCCTCAGCCAATTCTAAAGCAGGACTGATATCCAAGATAGCTTGAGTTGTAGGATCAGCAAGCACAGGAAGCTTTAAGAATGTTAGATAATTTTTACAAAGAAAGCAATGATTTCTTACAGCTGGGCTCAAAACTGGAACCAATGTAGATATAGAGAAATGAATAGTAGTGTTTCCCAATGGCAAGCCTGAGCCACTAGGTCTATTCAGAGGCCGAATTATTTCTAGATATATAGACAAGAAATTTGAGAAACAAAATCTACAATGAGAAGACAAAGACAAGCCTTTGAAGAAGAGCCCCCGAGCAGCAGGGGAATTTCCTCTTCCAGTATCCCAATAAGTTCATTAGCATGATCAAAAGCCCGACCAATCCGACGGGGAGTCTTGTAAACCTGACAAATTAGATTGGTCGATTGTGAGGTATTGCTTGGTGGCGGTAAGATTTCCGACGCACAACATCAAGTGAACAAAATGATACCCACAATGAAAGTGTCTCTGACCACACTGGACCCGCCGACATGTCGCTCTTTCCCGTTTCCTGTGTATCTCCGCCAATAGTGAACTGTACATAATGCTTGTGATGACGAAGCAGGCCTTGAGGTATGTTGTTGACTTTTATATCTATAATGCGGGACGACCATTCAATCAACGTCCATCCAAGTTAGCGGTCCACCTTGCCTTTGATCTCAATCGCGATCCTGGGATCGGAGGATGCAACGCTGGAATGAGTGGTCAGATGTTGGTGAAGATGTAGGAAGTAGCGGGAATAGAGGTACTGACGTAGGATCGGTGTTCGCGTTCGAAGCTGTATTCATCGTTTCGATTCTGCAAGATGAAGGTTGGAAGCAAGTTTGCTAGGCGCTCAAAGGAAACGCGTGGTTTGTTTGTTTCGTGGTCTTGAAGTAAACAACACCCTCCTCCCTTTTTCAGCATGTGTGCCACTTTTGAGTTTCCGCCTCAAACTCTAATCCCAAAACGGGAAGCCACGCAGAAACCAAACAAACCGATGTTTGGTTGTGATTTCGTGCTTGCCCTCGCCGTCCAAGCTTCCAACAGGTTCCGGCTCGACGACGGCTGCTTACAGCTCCAGGAGCTCGCCAACCTCATCCCCCATACAACGTACGCTATCTTTCCTACACTCCTTACTGTTACTAACGAGTAGCAAACGAGCGTTCTTTCGGCCACGGGCCATCATACAACGAATGGACAGAACCGTCGCAACAAGAACCTGCCGCCATCAAGGCCACGCATATGAAAATACCACCCCCTCACTATCACGCAAAACCGTCGCAACAAGAATCCGCCACCATCAAAGCCCCTCACCATCGCGCAACTTCATCGAACGAACGCTTGAAAGGATTGTACAGCGTGAGCGGTGTCTCGCCTCGAACGGTGGGTTGCGAGTGTAGAGCAAAGAGAAGCAGCGAGGGAGGGGGCTTAGTGCCTCGTGGATCGCTGGATTGAAGGGCGAGACTGTAGAGCGGTTGAATGCCTCACTGCATGTACATTTTCTATGGCATTGTTCCAGAACAGCTTCGACATCATTATTGAAGGTACATTGTGTACACACTAGTTACACCAGAATACTATAATTCCTGTGTTAAGTTCCTCCTTCCTCCTTTTTTCGAGCTGCAAGGAAAACTTCGACGAAATCACGCATATTTTTAAAAATAAGGTGGTTTCCCATTTTGGGATTAGAGTTTGAGGCGGAAAGTGAACAACTTGTGTGTGCTTAGTGCTTCCGCGTACAAGTTATAATTGGTCGAACAGGCCTGTTTATTGGTGAGCCTTTGTGATTAGTACGCTGGCTTCAAGTCGCTCTCACCGTAGGATACGTAGTCCCTTTTTCAGGAAACTCTACCCGCGTTCTGGATCATGTCCAATCAAACCTCCAATTCTTACCCTCCCGTAGATCGGCTAATGAGCGTCCGCCCATGTGTTTCACGAAAAACCCTCATCAGATTTCGAAATGTGGGTATCAGAGGGGGCGACGAAGGGGCTAGTGGTTTCTACATCTTGGTGCGTCGATCCCTCGTCATATCCGCAATCAAAATTTGAACGCCATATATGCTAGGGCTCTTTCGACGTTCTCGTCTGGGAAAGCGAGTTGTCGGCCTCGTCGTTTTCCAGAGGATCACTTGGATCCTCTAAACGTTGTGAAGAACCCATTTAGGAACTCAGTCCTGTTCGCCTTTCAAGCCGGCCTAGCCGTAGGCATCAGAGCTCCGCAAGCAGAGGCTATACCAATGTGTCTCTCGAGGGATTGCAGTTGGCCTTGCCAGTGCGGATGGATTTTCATTGACAAAGTGCTGCCTAATGTCAGAAGAGGTCCCAGCGAAAGGCCTCCGCCACGTCACGACGGCAAAGTCGTCACATTTCGGACATACGAGCCACCACAAGCTTTCTGCTCAGTCTCAATACGAGTCATTCACCTTTCTAACATGGCTTCGTCCGAATTCCCACCCCCTTGCGTGAGCTGCATCTGCTTTCTACATCGATAACCCAGGGGTCATGGGATGGCACGGCCGATATTATGATTCTGGCATTCGGCATTCGACAACTGACGTCTCGCTTCGGTGACGAACGCGATTTCGTGCTCATAGATCCTGCATTCGGCGACTCCGTGCCCTTGATACTCCTCAAGTCCGAAAAGAAAGCAGGAATGATGAAGGCATTGCATTGCACTCACTCACAATGGTCTTTGACGATCTCAATACCAATCGGGTGCTCATCTCCACCCACGTCCGCACTCTCTTCCCCGTCAGGCCAATTATTGTCCCCCTTCCTATCCGCAATCCTCACACCAGTCAAACGAGCAGGCGCTGTATTCCCACACTGCTTTGCGTGAATGAGGAGAAGCACAGCATACGGGGATACATCATATTTCAATAAACTCACCGATAGGATAAGAAATTGGGACACCAACCTAAGCGAATATGTCCATTGGGAGAACTGGTGTGGGAGAGCAAGCGCCGCCTCTCAAACAAGATGTTCTTGTGAGGCAAGATATTCAGTCAGAGTTGAAGCCATTCAGCGAGCTTATCAAATCTTCACAGTTGCTGGTGGACTTTCCCGCCGACTCTTGCGCGATATAACCAACACGATGGCCACTTCGACCTCGAGCTCTTCATTAACAACGTCAACTTCGGCTTCAATTGTGCATAGTCCTGAGAACCCCTTCTCGCAGAACCAAATCGAGTCGGAGACGCGCATGAACCCCATCGCGACGCAGAACGCAATCTAGTTGAAAACCCAGAATTCTTACCTCATCAATCACGCAAACGCGGAAACCTGTCACGTCAAAAACGCGAAACCCAATCGCGCGGTTTGGAAGGGACATTGCGAATATCGATGTTGATGATTTTGCGGGCTGTGTTAGTTTGTGTGGGGGTAACACGGCCACGGGTGGCATGTACACGAAGACGTCTGTTTTTGGTGGGGAGAACACGACGGGAAGTGTGTATAATGCACAGAACACTATGGGTAGCGCGTACAGTGCGCAGAGCACGATGAGTAGCGCGTACACGACGACTTCTGTGCACGCAGGACACAACACCACGACTTACTCGGACGAAGCCTTCGCTCGGACACTCAAAGCGAGGTTGAGGCAGGCATGCGAGAATTTTTCGAAATCTGTGTGGGTGGAGGAGTGTGATACGGTGTAGTCATGGGCGCCTGTGCAGTTTTGAACGTCGTTTTCTATACATTCCCGTTGAAGTTGAGAGTCTATTTCGAGTTTTGTTAGTTTTCTTTTGTTCTCTTTTTCTTTTACGGTACTCGGGTTGGGGTAGATATGTAGCTACCTTTCGTTAAGCGGTGTCCTCAAAACTGTCCAAAGTGATACTTCGTAATTTATAGTACAATGTGCTCTTCATTCCGTCTGTTCCTTCCTTCCTATATTCTTGCATCCATATCCAACCAAATGTGCGCAAAACCTCACCAAGACCCCCCGTCTTATCTTATACAGACCCACCATAACGCGTACTGAAAAGCCCTTCCTCCATGGCTTTGATTTCTGGCATATACGTGTACACGTCAACCACTTGCCATCGGAAGGAAGATAAAGGAAATGGGCTTACGGAGAGCGATGGTTTTGGAGTAGAAACGGCATAGGGCTAGGTTACCTATTGTGTGGGGTAGAACGTCAGCTTTTTCCTTGGATGACGAAGGAAGTGAAGAGGGAGACAAGTCTCCTAGAGGGACGCAAGTCCGGAAGAAGGAAAGAAGCACGAGTCTCCCGAATCCGGAAGAACGAAAGAGGGAACACGACTTTTCTCTGCGGAAAAGGAACAACATACCCATGATATACCACAACCCCGGAACGCCCATATCCTTCCAACATCCATTAATCTCGCCCTCCTCATCCATTCCCCACAAAGGCTTACACTTATCCGCCACTTCGTCTCCGCAAATCCTGCGTATCCCGTAGTGGGCGTCCGTGAGACTTTGGGGTCAAGTCAGACATGCCCTGGACGTAGATGGAACAACGTGAACACCCACCCTGTGCAGAAGACTACCACGTCCGCGGAAAGTTCGCTCCCGTTGTCGAATTTCAGCCCTGTCTCGGTGAACCCTGCGATTTGGCTGTCGTTCTTTAACTTGATCTTGCCGTCGATTAGGTATTGGCTGCCTCCGACGTCTGTGTAAGAGTATCAAAATTAGACCTCGATCACCTTTTCAGTAGGATATTCGCCCGCCTAGGTAGTATCCTCCTGCTTTCTGCCAGACAGTGAGGAGGAGACCAGAGTCCTTGTATCCCTTGTTAGTTCTGAATCCGACTTTGTGCAGGCCTTCAATGATTTCTCTAGTTCGGAAACAAATGTCAACTTCGTACAACTGCAACGACGTGGGGAGGGACGACTTTCTTATCGACGTTCTCCCAGATCGCTTTCATCCCTCGGTGTGTCAAGCCCGCAATCAGTTTGTTGGGGAAAGACATGTTGAGTTTGTCTGCGATGTCTGTGGGGGGACCGTTCTCAGAGTACAGACCTATGGATCATGACGAGACTTGTAAGGAAGGGAGGAAGCTTAGCTTCGCTCAAATAGAATGCATACCCTCCAACAACATTCGCACTCCTTTCCCCGCCGAGATGATGTACGTCGAGCTACGTTGGAACATCGTCACGTCTAGGCGTCTTTTGTTAAGCAAAAGACACTTTTCGAAACTAAAGGAAGAGGTCTTACCAACGCCATGATCGACATAGTCCACGCAAATGTCGTGGGCTACAATACTTCTTCAGTCATCTATCCCACCACTTGGGGGTCAACCCAAACGCACCAGACGTGCAAGACCCAATGACGACGACTTTTTTGCCAGGATGGTCCCTAGCGCTTTTGTGCTGCGACGAATGCAAGATCTGCCCTGTGAAGCTTTCCTAAAGTCGACGTTAATCTTCCGATCAAGGGAGAGAGATCAGGCTATATACCATTCCAGGAATGGACGGGACGTAGCCCTCGCCGCCTTTGAACCCCACGGCAAAGACAACATGCTTAACTTTCAAAACGCGGTCTTGCCCATTTGCTTGCCTTACAACTACGTTCCACAACTTCGTCTCCTCGTCTCGAGTCGCTTTGGTCACTGTTGAGGAGGTCCAGACGTTTAGCTCTAGGGCCTCGGCGTAGAATTCGAGCCAGTTGGCGAGCTGTGTGATTGTTAGCTTCAAGTTGCCTAACCTGATGGCGTTCGCACCTTTTTAGCTGGGGCGAAGACGGGCCAGGTTGAAGGGAACCTGATCCAACACTTCTCAGCGTTCTTTCATAATACAGAAGGGAAGGGAATACCCACGGGAGGTAAGGGAATTGACCGTACCCTTCAAACCCTCCACGTCAGTGAATAGCACCAGCACGCAGACAGCAACACTTACAAACGGGATCGTGAAGGCACAATGCTTCATACCTCTCCCTCCAATTATCTCCTATCCTCTCGTTCTTTTCGATCACCAAAGTGGGAACATCCAACGCTTTTAGACGTGCAGCCACCTCCAATCCGCTATGGCCTCCCCCGATAATGAGGACAGTCGGGTCTGCTTCACCGAAAGCGACTTCCTTTCGCCGGGCCTCCTCCCATTTACCATGGTTTGGCTCTGGATTTCGTAACGCGCCTATCTTTTCCGGGAACCCTTTCAAGCTGTCGAGGGTGGTGAAGATGGATTGTCCCTTCCACTCAACCTGATCTCCAATCTTGATAGGCACTAGCCTCGCAATCCCAGTAGCGGAACCTGCCTTTGTCTCGAACATGAACAGGATCTGGATCCACGCGAGATCGGGATGAGGTTGTTGCAGTTGCGGCTTGATCTCATCGCTGAGCTTAACGTTCTGGATCTGCGCATCGGCTAATCGGTCCACGAGGAAGGCTTTGGTCGTGGCTGTTCCTTCGAATGTTCGTAGATCCCAGGTGAGGGCGAGGATGTCTCTCCAGTAGAGAGATACGGAGGAGGATGATGCTGTGGTGGTCCTGGAGGACTCTGGCAGAAGGCTTGAGGAGAAGTCTGATTCTACGAGAAGGCTGGTTATGCCTTCTACGTCGCCCGTTTCTGCAAACTTGGAGAAAGATGAAAGCCAAGTCGAAGCGACGCTCGTGGCATCGACGTCGGTGGGAACGGTCGTTCCCAGCTTGGACAAGGTGGGAAGGGACGCCTCGATTGGATGGGGTTCATTGACGATTTCCTGTGAGCTCATTGTGATGGAAGAGGATGAGACAGGCGGCGTTCCACTAAGCCGCACCAAATCCTCAAGCCAGTTTATATCACTGGCACGATATGTTAATTGTTCGCTTCATATACCCCAGGTGATCATTATCGTGTTGGAATTCCAGTGATTGATGAAAGGAGGGGAAATATCGGAATTAAGTACGGTGGTTCTAGCGACATGTGATGACTGCTTCCAAGAGATCCCCGGACCGAAGTCGAATTTGGTCAAGAGTTCTGTGACTTGAAAATGGCAGAACGTGAAGCAGAGAGGTCACGGAAAGCCAATGGAGAGAGAGACAAGATAAAGGTCACTTCAAGAATCAGTTTGACGAAGCACTACAAAAATGGTCCAGGCGTGACAGACCCGTGACGAATACTTGCAAGTCAAACGTCGACAAATAAACGCGTCGCGTCAATTACATCGCTCAAACGTCGCTTTTATCAGTGAGTCTGAAGCATTGGTTAACGGAGAGAACAATTAATAACTGGAGTGCCCCGAACATTAATAACATCCAATCTCTGCATCATCACTCTCGGTAAAAAGGCCAGATACTTAGACTGTTCACCTCAAGTTCACCTCGGCAACTTACGGACATGTTAGCGCGCATTCCACATCGGACAATGGGATTCTCGGCTCATCGTACTCAAGTGCGCGCCTATATAGCATGAACTAGAAGGTTATACAACACCAGTGCAACGTAATCACTTCAGAAGACCCTGTGCATAGTCTAGGGTGATGCAATGGATAGCACCGCTGTGTTTTACAATCCGCATAGCGAGCAGTTGAAGAGAGATATTGACACTTAGCTCAAATGCTTATATGATTCATCACAACAAGAATTTGTCCCACTCCAAAAAAATTAAGAGATAATCAAGGAACAAGTAATCTTTCTTCCCTCTTCATTGACTTTCTTAAACTCTATCTTCCTCCCCGTCGTATCAAATTTTGTGATACTTTGAACTAAGGTGATTCCAGCCCTGGTTCCTGGCTGATAATACGTCGGAAGCAGCGCGACGGTTGTGTCCTTGTCCTCGATATTCGGAAGAACGTCGAGCCAAAGTGAGTAGTTATGTACTCCAACGACGAGGAAAAACGCATTGCCCGATGCGTTCTTAAATCGAAGGCCGCCGGATGTGCCGCTACCGCCCATCGTTAAGATTTCTTTTCCCGCTGCTTGAGTCCACGTTCCGCCGTTCGCGTAGTGCCAAACGCCTCTTTCTACAATGTTGAAAAACTCGGGGGCGGATTCGCGGTAGAAGATAGAAATCTCCACTGTGTAAGACATGATTCCTATGAAGACGCCAAGTCAGCAGTGAATTCTTTACTACTCTGGAGTCTGAAGTTTGCACCCAACGCACGAAATTATCAGCAGTTGATAGAATGGTGTGGTGTATTTTTAAAGTACGAGGACCCAGAGCTTAATATGGTACATATTAGTGACAAGTTTAAGGGCCTAGGGGGAAAGGTGATATTCACCAAGATGCAAGACAATCGAATCGACGCTGACAAGTCTCACCCTTCGCGATTATATATCCGCAGGATCCATCTGTTGTCAGCAAGGCTACCAAGCGTCTGGTCCAGAACTTCTTAAAAGTGATAGTCTTCACGGCATCATTTGAGATGCCAAAAAACCGTTATCTGGGGATCGATGAAGGTCAAATGACGAGAAAGACGTTTAGTAAATCCAAAGTTTCTGCGCAATCGGCCGTAGTACTTACAAAGTATGTAGAAATCTGATCTATTTTTGAACGTGGTTAGAGATAATCTCAGTACGGACCACTTTAGATAGCGTGCACCTTAGGTACTACAAGTAAGCGCATAACGTCAAATGAATAGAACTGGCTCGCCTCTGGTCTTGTATGGACTGACCAACGAAAGTCATACTAGTTGAGGGATCGTGATGTAAAGTCACTGGGTATGGTGTATAGCGGCTATGGTGTTTCGTAGGGGTTCAACGTTAGCAAATTAGGGTGCAAAATAGAAATTGGGGAGCCAAGGTTCGCGATGACGCAGCGCTTCATGCTTGTGCTGGAATCCGCGACCACGGAGGAAGTCTGCAAAAGACCCGAGCTGGTCAATTTCAGGTGGTGAATTTGAATACCTTATGCTAGTGTGCCGGAGTCTCGGTTTCAATGTCAGGTGCACGTCATCAACTTCTGAGTCGCCGGTCTACCCACATCTGATAACATCTATAGTAGGCCCTCCTCAGTCATCTTTAGGCAGTGTGGTGCTTGTGGTGACTTCGGCCACGGCGGGCGGCAGAGTGGAGGTGGTATTGGGGTGAGTTTGCGTATCAACTTCACCAAACATGACTTCCAGAGTCCGAGTCGTTTCCATCTCGTCCCCAGGCGGCATCGTTATAGTGCTTGAGGTGATATCAGTGTCAGCGAGAGACGCAGTCAGGGTACTGGCGTGAGTTTGTACATCAACTTCGCCCACCCGCCCAAATTCGGTATTTAGTTGCGTCTCTCTTTCTTCCCTGGCAGACGGCGTCGGCATATTGCTTGTGGTGGCTTTACTGACGCAGGAAGGCACATCCGACGTACTGGAGACAGACATCAGCTTCGCCGAGTATCGAGAGTCGGTGGCTCTGAGGGTGGGGGGACCATAACATAACATGGATGTGGGTTCTCAATGTGATATGGATCGATAGCCCTCCGGGCATGATTGCCTGAAGCCTGCATCCACCGACATACTCGTGTAATCCATCTAAAAATAGCTTCAAGCGTTATTTTGCCAGTGGCAAGCGTAATCTTACGATCCAAGTCGAGCTCATCGAGCGAGCGAAAGTCAAAGGTAATCCGTAAAGAACCCCTCTTGATGGAGAACCAGCACAAAGGTTGAGGGGCAGAGGGTGGGCATACAGCTATAGTGCGAGTGTCAGCGTGGAGCTATCAGGAACTGAACATAAGCTGAGATCCTGAATGCGGTCCGTGGTTATTCGGATGCTCCTAAAATCCCAGATAAGGCCGGAATCAACCATGATAGGGCGCCAACGGTCAGAGGGATCCTTCATGGAGTCCAGAGATGGAAATTTATGGGGTTGTGCGTTCGTTGGGAGAAGAAATGGCTTGTGGACACATATAACTAGCATTTGGAACGGTAGTTGGGAGAGGGGAGGTCAGGAGAGGCCTAGGGAAACTTCGCAAGAAAGTTAGGCTGAGGATTAAGGAATGAGTGCGCCGTCCGTTCAATTTTTTTTTGTTGGGCTGCCAGGAGGGAACTTCAAGTGTGCATGCTAGATCTCTGGTGGGTTGGTGCTTGTAGGTGTATAGCGGCCTCTACCGCTGAGAGAGCGGACACATGGAGGATAGTTTGCGGAGGAGGGAGGAGAGGAGGAATGGTTATCATGTAGTGTTTGTCAGGAGTTGGACACAACCACAACAAGAGTTTCAATCGTCCTCGACGACGCCGGCCCCCGATAGTATTGCTTGAAGATGTCCAACAAGCATGACGGGCTTTCCAGTGACAAAAACGGATCTATAGAGCGCTAAAAGCGTGCACAGTACGCTCTTCACCTGCCACAATGGCAAACCCACATGGAAAGTACGCCTCGATTTCACTCTACGAACATATCCACCTCATCTTCATCTTCCTCCAACTCCGTACGTCACCTCTCCCTATCTTTCCAATCATATACACTTCTAAATCACTTCTCCAACAGCTCTCGTCATACTCTGGACCATCCTCCTCTTCCTTCTCCGCATCCGCCGTCCAGCCCGATCCATCCGGCGAGACACATCCCTTACCATCATCCGATTCATAAAGTATCGCGTCTCCCTCCCTCAAAGACAATACATCAGCGGCACCTCTACCAATACCTACACAAAGTGGTGCAAGAAACATGCCCTCCCTGAGATGATTGAAGAGCTCATAGGTGATGCGAAGATTATGTGGATTGGGCCGAAGAGGACCAAGAGGGTTGTGCTGTTCTTTCCTGGTGCGTTTCCCTCGAATACTTAAGTGCGGACGGTTGCTAATGACGAGGAAGTATAGGCGGCGGCTACTTTGCTGCTCTCCCCATATTCATGCTCGATTTCTGGCGATACGTCCAACTCAAACTCGAGTTAGAAGTTGGGTTTGCTGTTTTGAACTACTGTACGTCTTCCGTTCTATTCCCACTTACCTGTACCCTTTCCCCCATTCACCGAACCCGACAGCGCTTTACCCAGAAGCAACCTACCCAACGCAACTCCACCAAGCCTGCACAGCACTCGACCACCTCATCTCAACAGGTACACATCCAAGCAACATCCACATCATAGGCGACTCCGCAGGCGGCAACCTCGTTCTCGGCTTACTCTCCATCCTCCTCCACCCTCTCCCCCTCACCGACTCCTCCGAGTCTCCACCACGGATCATAAACAGCCCTCTCCCCGCCCCACTCGCCGGCGTATACTTAATGTCTCCCTGGGTAAACTTCACCAACACCGCCCCCTCCCTTGTCGAAAACACACCACACGACATCTCAAACTCACCTGGGCTCGGAGAACATGTCATCGGCTGCTATACACCGTCATCTCAACGGGCGTACGTCGAGCCGCTCAAAGCTCCTTCGGGGTGGTTCGATGGTCTTAATGGCGTAGTTGATAGGCTGTTGGTGAGCGCGGGAGATAAAGAGGTGGATAGGGATGATATAGTGAGTTTTGGGAAGATTCATTTGGAAGGGAAGAAGACGAGGGGGTATGAGTTTGTACTGCAGGAAGGAGGGGTGCATGATGATCCGTATTTCGACTTTTTCTTTGGGACGCCGGGAGAGGGTGAGGTGGGTGGGTTGACACATAAGATTGTGGAGTGGTTGGTGGATGGGTTTACTTAGTCTTGTTGAGGTTGGTTGGGTGGTGCTGCTGTTCGAGCTGTTTTTTGTACATGTACATCTGTGTAATACTTGTATACCACTCAAGTCTATTCTGTCCACTCCTAAATCCGCTGAACCGCCCATTCCAAGATGCTTCTTATTCAGAAATAAGAACAAAAAGTAAAAAAATTTACGCCTAATATCTTCATAGCCCACCGCGAGGGTCGAACTCGCAGCCTTCAGATCAACTTTGTTGAATTGCAGCCCTGCATAAGAGTCTGACGCTCTATCCGATTGAGCTAGGCGGGCTGCGTTACGTTTGATTCATTCAAAAGGCTATACCTAAATCCTTTGAGTCAAATGTCGCCCTAACATCAGACATGAAAATGTTTCTTTTTTGTTTTATGTAAGGAGGGGCAAAAATATCGGCACTGGGGAGAAGAAATGTATGATTCATTGCTTTCATTTGGTCGAAACCATGTTTTCTTTAGATAAATCGAGTTGTAGTCGTCTGAGGGCCGCAGTTTATTTGTCAAGTTATGGTACCTATTTACAGCCGTTTTCATAACGATAGGCCTAATCTCGACCAAATACACATACAGGCGGAATCTAAAATTGGACGTGTAAGTTGTCGGATGATGACTCTATTTAGTATAACTGTAAATCTATCGTGCTCGTCATCCCTGAAATATATGCTGATTTTCGTGGACATGATTAGAATTCGAGGTCCGACTGTATCTGTAATTTTGAACTTTTGGCCTATCGTTATGAAAACGGCTGTAAAATTTTCTGTTCTTTCGTTGGGAAGAAGGAGAAAGCCGAGACGGTTTGATGTAGATAGTACGTTACTTCTCCCCAGTGTTAATGTTTCTACTTAGGTGATCTCCTCATTGAGGAAATTTTTCTTTTTGGTCGGCCCTAATTCTCTTTAGAAACGGCAACTCTCCGATTCAAATGTCAAGATACCAACCCGACTTCAGCTGTTAAATTTTATTGGCTGACAGGCCATGGATTTGTCCCAATCTTTCCTTTGCTGCCGCAGCTACCAAATAGAAAAATTTGAGCATCATACAACAGAAAAAGACAGAAAACAGAAAAAGAAAACCAACCTTCCGCTCGAGCTTTTTTCGCGTCTTCCTCAGCTTTTTTCACCTTTTCCTCAGCTTCGCGTTTATCTGTCGACGTGAGTATTACTAAATGCAGCATGTAAAGAGAAAAAAAAAGGAAACCCACTTCGTTCCGAATAAGCCAACACTGCCTTTTTCAATTGCTTTCTTTCCAACTGCATCATTTCTTTTAATGCTTTCTTAGTCCTTGCGCAAGCAGCGTCGACTGCATTGTCCAAATCAATTCAAATTCAAACATACACGAAAAGAAAGATCGTGCTCACTTAAATCATCAAGATCCAGATCGGCTACAGCACATTCCGGTGCGGTCTGACGAGAAGGACTGGTTGGAGGTGTACTTGAAGGCCGCGCTGCACGTGGCGAAGAGGCGCGCGATGACTGACTGGTACTTCGATCCTCATTGCCCCGAGTGTTCTGGGGTTCTTGCGCCGACTCGGAACTACTACTAGTTCGTGAAACAGACGCGGAAATGGGAGTGGACAATATCTTTCTTCTAGGGGTCGCGGTTTGTACTTGTACACCGCTTGTTCTTCGCCGCTTTGCACCAACAGTCGGCGTCCAGGATGAATCGCTATCTGTAGAATATGACGTTGTTAGGAACGAGATCACGGAAGCTGCGAAAGTTCGAATGCGAACCTGAGGGGAATTGTTGATGAGTTTGTAGCCGTTTTTTTGGTTTGAGTGAGGGCGCTTGATCTGCTCGCGGAGGAGATTGGTCTTCTGGCGGCGGATGATGAACAAGTTTCCTTTTCTTAGAAGCGTTTTCTAGCAACACTCTACGTCGATTTTCCTCAATGTTCATCCTAACTTGATTTAACGCAGACACCCGGCCCTCTGGTGCACTCCCTTCTTCAACAAGAATATCCTTGAGCAGCATGTGCGGATCCTGATGATCAGAATGCGACATGCCATGGCAGTTGTCCCTTAACCAACTCGGCTGGCGCCAGCCCAATTTGAGGGATGGTGTCCCCCATAAATAACGGCCCTTCACAAAGGGGTGGCTAACGAGTTCAAACTGCGTTTTGGTCGGCTTTGTATCCGACCAATTCCATACAACCCATTTTTCACGGTTGCGCGTCCATAGCACATACCTATCAAACGCCGTCAAGTCCCAATAAATATCACCGGGAAGCCCGATGTCATTTTCTGGTGGACCATAGCCGCGCATGGTGTTGAAGTAAACGCGGCGATCTGATTTCGAGGAATTTTTAAGTCGGCCACTGCGACCATTCGAGGGCGACAGGTCGTACGCATAGATGTCAGGGTCTGCCTTGTCGGAGATGAAGTGTGTCGTGAAGAAGCTCTTCAACCAATATGGGGTTTGATTTGCATTATTTCTCCAGGAGTCGGGGTTTAGCAGGCTAGGACCGGCTCTACCTGTCTCAGGCTGAGGAGTTGGAGACCCAGCCATGCGAGACATTGTCGATTTTCTCAGCCATTTTATGCGAATGCACTGAGACAAAACTTGGGTTGATAGGGGATGATGTCGGTAGCGATCGAAAACAAGTCTGTGACCAGGAGTCACGGACGTGACGACGAGTTGACTTCAAGGAGCCAACAAGGAGCTTCAACTGACAACGTTCAACGTACGCTGTTTAAACGAAGAGAGACCACGAGGTGATAGCGGCAACGAGGGGTCGCGCGCGTCGTGAGCCTTTCAATTCAGATCAAGTGAGATAAACGATTACAAAATATGGTCATTTGTTTTGCATTTGTTATCCATTTACAATATTCTACTTGCTAGCGCCAGGAAAGAAAATGGCCAACTTTTTCCATTCCTGTTCGGCATTCGTGACTTAAAAAAAGCATGCCAGTTGAGTTTGATAACGTGAAGAAGCAAAATTTTGAACGCACACTTTTCGTCGTGCATTCTGTAGTCTTGTATTCTTGCGATCTTTTCGTTTCGCACTAGCGAAAGGCGAGAAAAGGACTTGAATTAGAGCAGTAGTATTGAAAACTATTAGCGAAGACGCACGCCTTATTTCGAGTTCTTTCCGTCCTCTCTCGGCGTCGATCCACAAATTCTTATCTGGAATAAATGTAAGGATCAAACTCGAGGGAGCCTTCATATAGCCTACATAATTTGACTTGCTTCATTAAGTCACCCACCGTTGACGAAGATATATTATCTGCTGGGGCTGGCGTTAAATTATGACCGATTAACTCGGAAGTAAGAAATACAAAAAGGACCTACATTGCGAAGTTGAGGGCCGATTATTCACGGGGAGGGGACTAGACTGCAAAACTGAAGGGTATAGTATTATTAGCATGTGATAAACAGGTATTGGTGTATACCGACCTGCCATGATCTTCCCATCCTCCCCCCTCCAAAAAACTCCAAGATGTCCATTTTTGCGTCTGTGGATCGGCCCAGAGTTGAGCACCCTCACCTCCGTTATTACGAAGGGCTTTTGTAATGTCTTTCGTCAGCGAGGAGAAGTCATGTGAAAAATTAATGAGAAGGATGCCCCTGCTGAGTAGAGTATCGAGACGAAACCAGCCGAAACCGAATCGACCTTGAGGATCGAGTGACGGGTCCGTCGTTCCCCAGAGACAACGATCCGAGAAGATAGGATGGGTCGGCGGCTGGGGTGCCGACCAAAGCACCCATTCATCTTTACGTCGTATAAACAGTTGAGCGGGGTCGGCTCCTAAGTCCCAATAAATGTCGCCAATGAAACCGTATCCAACTGTTGTGTGCCCCTTTTTTTCGTAAAAAGATGGGGGACCAAGGTGAGCGATTTCATAAAAATGAATATATCGTGCATGGGAGTGATAGCTGCCCTTGTTCGAGAAATGCTTGAGAGAACAATGGTTAAACGATTCACCAGATGGCAAGGTGAGTTTGCGTGGCAGGTCGAGTGGTGGAGGACTTGTTGAAGGGCGGAAGACATTCATAGTAGGTGTGGATGAGGAAAATGAACCGCTGTACTTATACCGTGTGCACAACTCGAAGATCGTTGAATGTCATGTTTGACATGACTCGAAAGATGGAGCCCTGAACTTTGGAAATAGTTGGCCTGGTTGCAATTGCGTCCGACGAAACAAGCGCGCAAATCTTTTGTCGACGATGCAATCATGGTAATGAATTATATATTCTGCCGATCGTAGAAACGAGCCTTAACCTGCAGCGAGTAATAGGTAATCCTGATGTCCATCTCAAAAGTTTTAGCAAGTATCAATAGCGATGAAAATTGATAGTGTAAGGGTAGGTCATAAGTGCTCACGTCAAGGTCAGTTGATGTCCGTCGATCGTACTTGTCCATTCCAAGGCCAGGGTAGATAACTACGATATGATCCCGGACAGCCTGCGCTTCACGCGGGAAAGTACCGTCTTGTCGGCAATTGGGGCCTCTGATTCAAAATTCTCACCACTGTCATTGCTGGGAAGTGGTGTTCTTTTGGACCAAGCGACCAAACCTTCAGGGATGGATCGCAGGGAAACACGCCAATTGGAAGGGAATTTTCGCAATGGGGGTGGATGTGCTTCCGCTTCAACTGGATTCGTGGGGTAGATGGTTCGCAACACGACGTCGCGGTCCGCGTCGAAAGCTGCGATGAGGTCGACGGCGTAGTCAGGAATTGAACCTTCAACCTTTGAGAGAAGATCCTCGGAAGGGTCGTGGTCGTCGGCCTTGTAGATAACGGCTGTTCCGAGACTATTGTTACGACTGTGGCATCGGGTCGATGCAAGTGGGGGCGGTGAAGCTGGTTTGTCCTTATGTCGGATAGGCAAGGGCGTGAGGGGTTCGGGTTTAAGACATCTCAAGTCATGATCCCGAGGCTTTAAGACAAGTGGAAGGAGTGTTGAATGTTTATGTCTTCGAGGAAAGGTAGGTTTGTCGAGCAGAGAACGTGGACCGTGACGACGACGACGCGTACGCAGAGGGCTAGGCCTCTGTGAAATCTCAAAGTACCTCAAGAGATTATTGTCTTCCTTGGAATGATTGCCAACGTTGTCTTCAGGGAAATCGAGATCAGGGGACTGACCGAGAGATGTTAGGTGCTGCGACACAGTCTTTGATTGTGAAGTGATGACAACCTCCCAGCGCTCTTGCATCCATCGGTCACGCTGAAGAGCTTCGCAGAGAGGCGGGTCTGTTGCACGATTGGAAAGGAGGTCTCGGAGCCTCACTAGGTCACTTCGCACATCCTCAGCGCGGCTGTTGAGGATAGCTGTGGCGGCTTTGAGGGCACGGATTTGCAAATCTTGAGGAGAGGGTTCATCTTGACAGCGCTGAAAACTACTCCTCAGAGCAGCCTCAGCTTCAGAGTAGCGGGCCAACCTAGGTGGTGCAGCTGGCCTGGGAGCTGTCGGAGGCAACAGCAAGCTAACTTCTTGCGCCTTGACCAACGGCACCGATGGGCTAGCATATCTAGCCTTCATGAGCAGTTTTCGACGATTCTGAGAGGTAAAGCGTACTGAAAGTAAAGCACGGAGTCCTGGACGAGCGCATGCTCCGTGATAAGTTGGTACGTTCCTTGTGAATTCTGTTACTTCAAACCATCTCTGAGTGGATACAATCATTAAGTTCTTACCCCGAGTACTCGACATACATTCCGCTTCACATCTTGACCCATCCCTCGCCTATTTGCCGTGAGCTAAGGCCTAGTTCATGGAAGTTTAGGTAAGGGGTAGTAATTAGTCGGTTCACAATGCACAAGGCTTTTGCCATACAGAACCAAGCAAAAACCGATGAAACGATAGGACGCAACTTGGACGCAACTCTTTGTTCCCAAGTCCCGACTCAATC
This sequence comes from Laccaria bicolor S238N-H82, assembly GCF_000143565.1. Taxonomy (NCBI): domain Eukaryota; kingdom Fungi; phylum Basidiomycota; class Agaricomycetes; order Agaricales; family Hydnangiaceae; genus Laccaria; species Laccaria bicolor. The sequence continues at coordinate 118,588 of NW_001889901.1, forward strand.
CCAGTTACTTGCCATGCACAGTTCTACAAATTGAGATGCAATTTCAAACAGTTGGTGAGCCTAACCTGATGAACAAATGTTAACATGCTCACAAATGCTCAACAGGACAAATGCCTTGTGCGTTTGGTGTCTGCCATTCATCACTCCGTTGGACCTTTGCGACTCTTTTGTTGAATCTTATACTGGAGGTTGGCGTCGAACATACGAATCTCAGAGAGTTTATGCAGCAGGCGGATGACTAAAAGCCGGTTTCTCGAGTTTAGGACCCACAGACAAAGGTGCGGAATCTCCTTGAAATCTCCATTTCGAGAAGAGGTTTGATGTTGGCAATAGGTCGATGTACGGTCGCGCTGACATCTGCCGGTGCTCTCTTTTCCCTAAATGTGCATGCATTTCAGGCGCACGATCGGAAACTCTAAGGGAACCATTCGCGAGTTCACCGATGATCAGGCGCGCATATCGTTCTTGACATATGGGCAGCGATAGGTAAACCTTGTTTAATCTTATTGCTTTTGTCGTCATGTATCTAATGTAGCCCCAGGTTTTTGCAGTCCTGCTTTGAACTCCGAGTTTTACCTGTGGCCAATCCGTCGCAGCGTCCTCCTCAGGGTGAGGGCTGCCAAACCTCCGGATTATCGAGGAGCTTTTTCTCTCCTTCTTGTCTTTCCGCTGGTCGGCCCCTTTGGGAGCTGAGTGTCATTGAGGAATTCAGCACGTTGACGAATCCATCTCTCCGGCGGCGTATCCTGGCCAATCCTCTGTTACTGTCTTATCCCGATTACATTCGTCGTCATGATCCAGATGAACGACTCTATCTATTCTGACTGTCTTTGTTTATCGTTTCGACCCACCATACGGAAGAAGCCAAGAAACCGAGGCTGGAGAGGATTCTGAATGTGGTATATGTAGGAGGGAGGAGAGCTTGAAACGTTCTCCCCTTGACATCCAAGGGAGTCGAGGGAACTATTACGAGGCTTGACAAGATTGTAAAAAGAATGGGGCAAGTAAGTGCACGCTCCCTTGTTGTGGATAGTTGGTCTGAATTTTTTTCTCTCAGAACTTCTTGAGTGAGGCCGTCGTTCGAAAGGCAGATCAGCGTTGTCCTGCCTTAATGCCGCAGCATTTGTGGTGTTGCTATAGCACCAAGTGGCCAAATGGTACTCATATGGCTTGGCCATTCCTTGCATTCGACGCCTCATGGCGACTCCTTTGTAACAATTGTTACCTGATGGGGTCACACTTAGCGGCCGGAGAATCAAAACTGAGTCATTCTTACAATACGGCCGCAACTTGACAAAGGACGATGTGGACCACTTGGACCCTTGTTGATCAACAAACAATTAGTGATCTTCCCCGTTCTGGCTAATGACCATTATCTGGAGGCCACCCAGTCTCCATGTTGGATTGTGGCTCCTGGCCACTATCGCCTCCAGCATTGTCTTCAGAACTGTATAAGAGAAGGGCGACCAAGGACGACAACATACATCTTCTCCTCCTACATCATTTTTCATAACCAGCTTTGGTCTGGCTCAAACCCCATCACCCTCATCTCTACCGTCGTCGTTCTCTTGCAACCATGTACACCCAAGGCTATCATCACTATCCTTCCGCTTCACATCCCATGTATCCTGATACAGCGCGGGCGCACACCCTTTCCGCAACCCTTAATCCCGGAACTCCTCAATACGAAGAAATTACTCGTCGACCTTCCTACCTACAGAATGAATATGGATACTTTGTCTCAAACGAAGCTCGTGCTGACATGAAGTTTCCTCTCTCGACTGCAGACATGCTCGCTTGCAACACCGGCATTGCGGACATGTATCACGAGAATAATATCTTGGAACAGTTCGTCGACCTTGTACCTCCCGAGGTGTATGCAAGGATGGGGTTGCCCGTCCCTGGAGCCCCTGCCAGTCCCACTAAAGCTGCAGCCAAGAGGGGTAGACCAAAGAAAGCCGCCGGTAGGCCTAGGTCTCCTACCAAAGCATCGACTAGGTCGCCTCGCAAGGCTGCTGCCGCTCCTCAACTGGAGAGCGTGACAGAACATGCGGAGCCGTCCGGGAGCTCTAGCTCTGCTCCACCTGTGAGCCGCGGAAGGCCTGTCACTCATGCCAGGGCCGAGGACGAGTTGAGGGCTACAATGTCCGCCTCGACGGCTGCTCGGGTGAGTGTCCTTATCTAGCTCTCATTTTTAGCGATATTGACGTGATGTGTAGTTGCGTGGTAGGGCGATGCAGAACGACGCTATGGAAGGAGTCGTGCCCTCTCAGATCTAGTACGTTTCGTCTTGGTCACTACCATAAACTTCTCAGCTCACAGGCACCTCGTTCACTCCAGCTCTGCCTCTTCAACCCCCTCGATGTCTCATGGCACTCCGGTAAAGCGAGCTGAGAAGGAACGAAGGGTTGGCACCCGGACTTCTCCTCGCAAGGCCAACAGGGTCGACTATGCACGCCTGAACGACTAATCAACCACCGACAGACGTTGCTAGGTATTCTCAAAGTAGCCGAGGCTCTTTGGAAACTCTTGGAGCTCTGCATCACGATCATTCATCATCGTCACTTTCATTATCTTGTATTATCCGCTGGCGTGCCAGCGTAGACTCAACCCTCATTACTGTAGCTATCACTCGCATATCGCATCTCATTATAAATTCAGTCACTCATTCCATCTACGCGTGATGTTCGTTCAGAATTTGATGAATGTCTCGAGACAGGTACTATGCCCTACCAGCACCTCGGCGCACCCTACGAGTCGTCAGTCACTGATCGTCACACATTTTGGCTGGACAAAATTTTCAAGTTGTCACCTGTTGTCACGCAACGTCACGCTTGTCCAGCTAAAAAATGTGACGATCAGTGACCGCCGACTCATAGGGTGCGCCGAGGTGCTGGTAGGGCATAGTAAGTGGGTTCCTGAGTTCAAAGATGAAAAGCTGCGCCAGCCATTCATCTTTCAGTCCACAGGTTCTAGCCATGGTCAGCGCTGGTTATTGCGTGTGCCTTTCCCATTCACCCTCATTCCCGGCTCGTCTGAAAGAATCACTACCCGCCGTTCATGATATCATATATCACATCTCATCGTATTAGCATTTCGCATATATATATGCATACACATTCTGTCTTCTACGTCCCTTTTCCTTCGTATTCTTCTTTCTTCTTCTATCAATAATCTATTGAGAAAGCTGCTTGATCTTCAATATGATAGCTACATTCATACGTGATCAGTGGTGGAACATCAAACTTACAAGAGTACGTACATTGAGGGTCAAGACCCTGATACGGAATCTGTTCCCATAACCCTCCGCATCCTGGAACGAACAAGCGCCAAAAGTGAACAAAAGCACATGGATCCAACTAGCATGACGAGCTCACCTTCTTTCGTGCTACCCATGTATCCATACCTTGGTGTCAACTGACGTTCCAACAACCACGTTCCAAACTTAGACCCGAGCTGGTTGGTTCCGTTATAAGTCATACGTTCATTTAGACGAAACGAGAGAAGACTAACCCCAGTCTTCTGATTGAGAGACTCAACGACCAGAACGAAGGGACTTTGCCCAATCTTCATGATACTCTAAAACAGGTAGGTATCCAGTGAGCATCGCGTGCACAGCCAGAACGAAGAAGAAAAAAACCCATACCTGCTCATCGACGACATTCAAACAAGCCTTATTAATCAAACCAACATCAAGGCCACGCTCCCTGCACCTCAACACAGCATCCCAAGATCTATAAAGCATCTCCCCAAACGAAACGACGTAGCCAGCCTTGCCCTCGACGATAACGTCATCCTTGCCCGGAACGAACTTGTAATCGCCTTCAAAGAACCTCGTTCCGTCTTCCTTCAAGATCCAAGGGACTTTGGAGCGTGTTGAGAAGACGAAGCGGAGACCTCGGTTGAAGAAGACTGTCTTTACTATGGCGATCATTTGAGCGGCGTCCGCGGGGAAGTATAGGAAGGATTGGACGTCGGAGAGGCCGTTGTCTGCGAACATGTTGTTTACACCTAAGGTAATGTCAGCACGGGGATTCTTATACTTCAAGGGAGGTGCGTACCGAAGTGACATGTATTATCAGCCTGTATGCAGATATGTTAACAGTAGTATAGTGTACGTTAGAGGAAACACACCATCTAACGTCAACGAAGACATTACATTGTTAGTCAAGGCCGTTTCGAGCCATGATAATCAACATACCTCATCGACTGCAGTAAAAACATTGTATCAGATAAGCCCGTCAATCTACTTGAAGCAGCAACATACCTCCAGCATGAGAAAAGTGAGAGAGCACATTGCAGTTATTCAAACGAGCCATGGTAATCTCAGATATCACCATCTCCAAGAACGCGGAGAACGTAGAGAAAACGCCAAACTTGTCTGGGGCAAATCCAAACCCGGCAGCTGCGGAAAAGTTGCTGCGTTCCATGATCCCAGAAGAAATGAACACCTCGGGATGTTTCTGATGAATCCCCTTCAATCCGGTCGATCCTTCAAGATCACCTAGACAAACATTGTTTTCGTTATTCGACTATCGTGAAGGGGAGGGAGAAACGTACTATCAATCACCAAAACTTTTGCTACTGCCTCCTCTTTACTCAGGGTATCCAAAACCATACTGACTGCCTCTCCAAACACAACGCGATTCGCGCCCAGCTCTTTCGTGGACCCGATGAAAAGATAAGGATTTGGTACAGGTTTGATGTCGTCGTAAACGCCTGCGAGGTTAGAGTACCCTCTCGCAGCTAGGTACTTCTTCGCCGATTTGACTGGGATGACATCATGAGCGTCTATGGAGCCTTCGATGTCGGGTATGCCGATAGCCATGACACGCTTAGAGACGACTGGGATATTCGGGTGAGCCTGAGCGAGATGTGGTTTGGATGGATGGTAACTTACCAGCTGCAGGTCCATCATGAGTAACTGCACCGCTAATGGCTCCCCATAGACTGTCAATGTCCTCTCCTTGGACAGGGAATACCTTGAGGCCGTGGCCCGTGAGCGTCTTAGCGACACTGAACCCCGGAAGGTACTGTGAAGGATGGCCAGAGATAGTGACGTCGTTGTCGTCAACGATAATCTTCACATTAAGCTTCTGCGCGACCGCAATTCTTGCTGCTTCTGCATCGTTGCCTTCCTGCTGCGAGCCGTCGGAGCCCAGACAAAACACGGTCTTGCCACGATTGGCGAGAGCCACACCATTGACCAAGGACCTGTCGCATATATTGTGAGGGAGCGGGTGCTCTCAGAGATATAATTAACATACCACATATGCCCCAGACGACCAGACGAGAACTTTACGCCGGGAGTCAGACCCAACTCAGGGTGACCTGGAAGCTTCGCATGGGCTTGCCGATAGTGCAAGAGATGCTCTGCGGGAAGAGAACCCTCCATTGCGGCAAGGAGATACTGGGTCGCAACTCGGTGACCTAGATGACCGAATTGTATGAATATATGTACAGTTTCTTGAGTGAAACACACGAACCAGCTTCGTCAAAGATGATGGGCACGAACTTGTCAGAGTGCTCGAAGATAGCTAACAACATGCAGACTTCGGGTACGGTATCGTATGCTCCACCTAATCACGTCAATTAGCTGAGAGAGTGCCCACTTTAACAGAGTACATGGACAAACCGGTGTGGCCGCTAACACCTCTCGCTGCGCCAGTCGCTGTGAAATACACGATGACATCACGAAGTAGTTGGATGTTGGCTTGTAGCGTAGCTTTCTCCTCTGCTGATAGTTTCGGTTTGGTTGGGTCCAATGCTAGTCTAACCTTCGTGTTAGCGGGCTGTGCGCCGTACTCAGCACAAGGAAGAAATATACTTTTTGAACTGCTTGAGATCAATGGCAAATGTATCTGGGGACATGAGTGGAAGACGTGGTAGTTGGTGAACAAGGTGGGGTACTTAAGGCGACGATGTGTGGAGCAAGACCGGGATTTGCCTGCACCCATGACGAACTCCAAGTGGTACAAACTTCGGCTTACAAAAGGAGCTTCTGTCATCAAAATGAAATATTCCACGACATAACCAGATAACAGATGAGATCGACTACATTTTTCTCGAAGTCTTCAAACTTCCCAACGCAAGTTTCCCCGATACCTGTTAATAGGAATCAGCGACAAGGTTACAGAGGGACATTGTTGAAAGGAAAAAGGGAATCAGAGAACCGAGACTCGACAGTGGCAGCTCCCCGTAAAGAGAGTGCTTCAGACGGCACTTCCTAAGCTAACCGGTTGGTGATCGTCATGTATAAAACGCAGAACAAGACATGAGGCAGTTCAAGGAGAGGAACTCACCACGACAAAAGAAACAGCCATCGCTGTTGGTGTTCAAGGGAAACAAGCAAAAAAAAAGATATTTCAAGGTTTGGTGTAACTCCGCCATCACTGTCGGAGTGTATCGGAGATTGCTCTGATCTCAACCCTTTCACCGGATTGGATTAACGCTGTTCGAAAATCCTCCTCACAAAATACCGCCTCACCTCCTCTCCAAGTACTTAATCGCAACAGGCGACGTGCTTGCATCATTATATTTCACCGCAAAATGTGAGCACCTTTTTTATTTTAGTTTAGTACCACAAACCTCCATGATTCGATCGATTAGTATTGACAATACCTGCAGATAAAACGAATAGTTATTTTCTCTGAGAGAGAACATGGATAACCCTATGTCATCCATCGCTAATCCTGCCACCAACCAACCCTTTCCATCCACTGGAGGTTTGGGCACAGGGGGCCAGCCTATTTCCCCAGTCGCAAACACGAATGGCGACCAGCAGCTTCCAGTGAAGAGACGACCTGGGCGTCCAAAGGGGAGCACAAAGAAGCATTTGCTAGGCGAGCCGACATCACCGAAAAATAAACGACCAGTTGGGAGGCCGAGGAAGGATGGGTTGCCAGCTGGCTCGGTGGGGCCATCCAGGGCGAAAAGGGAACGAAATCGGTCAGCTGTGCGTACCAAGGATTTCTCGAGCATTCAAACGAGGAGAAACTGACATTCATAACGCAGCCTCAGTATGCGCCCCAGTTTGCGGGCGTACCGTATCCTGTTGGACAATATCCGCCCTCTATCAGCGCCCCGTACATCCCTCAGCCCGCATTTCAGATTGATCCGAGCCTAGGGGGTGGTGGAAGCGACGAGTGGGCTGACCTCGCACGCTCAAACCCTAATGCGTTCCTCGGCGTCCTCCTCGCAGCGCTCGCAGCACCCAACCCCGTCTCCAACACTGGCCCCAGCGTCGAAGAGGCGTTCAAAGACCACTTGGTGTCACTCGCCCCCACAGGGCAACCTCAACTGAACCCTATCCCCTCCCTGTACTCCATTCTCAAAACCTTCTGGCTGCCTTCGTCGCCTGCTTACTTCTCCCTCACGGCTTCTGCTTCGACTACACGCACCCCCTCGGAGCACCGGTTCTTGTACTGGGACCCGCTGCCGCTAGTGTTCAATGGGGTAGCATGCCCCAGCTGTTCTGCGCCGTTGGTGAATAATGGCAGGATCACCTCTGGCCCTGTCAAGGTATACGATATCGAGAAGCCCTTTTTCATCATCGGGTGTGAATACGTATGTAAATCTCTCCAATGCATCAACGCCACTTCCCCGGAGGGGAGGAAATACGCGAGCACAGACGGCTCCATCCTCCGTTCCCTTCCTGCCCGACTAAAAGACGAGTTGCCGGCATCTCTTTTGTTTGGAGACAACGACACAGGGAGCGGGCCGAATATCTGGAACTGGAAGGCGTTGGGCGTGTCGACGACGTTATGGAACATGGTCCAGGGATGTCTGAGCGCGAATCTGAAAAAAGAGGTCATATTGCACTTGATCTTTTCCGTCCAGGGCGGCGTCGCGATGCGCGGGGAAGGCGGGGAGGGAGGGGAAGGTGAGCAAAAAGAGGAAGAGGAGGAAGATGACGATGGCGAAGATGACTTGATTGAGGATCCCCAGCAGCAGCAGCAGCAACAGGCAGGGCCTTCCGGTGCTTCTTCACAGCAGCAGGAAGGCCCAAGTGAGAGTGGGGGTGGTAACAGTGTACGTTAATACATCTCTTATTTTATTAGCCCTCAACCCCGGCAATTGTATCCCCTTTTTTTTTTTCTCTTTTAGACGTTTCCGGCTGGGGGATATGGCAGCGATACTACGTGGAAGCTTGATAGCTCAGCAGCTATGAACGTTCTTGTTAAGACTTCAACACCTGTGGTCGCAGTGCACCAGCAGCCGCAACAGCAACAGGTGGCCCCTGCGCCTCCTATGCAGGCGTACTCTCAATATGGATACGCTATCCCGGCACAATACCCGTTCATGGTGCAACAGGTGATGAACGGACAACACATTCTGTCCTTGGGCACACCCACGCATGCAGTGCCATCTGCCATCGCGACTGGTGCGTTTCCAGCGCCTCGTTGATTTAATATCACGTTTAACATTCTGACGTTTTTTTCCCTAGATGCTATAACTATAGATCCAGGCGCGGCTGAAACGCAACAAAAACGCAGCCCGCGACACTGCTGCAAGTGTGGGTCTCAAGAGTGTAAAGGAAAGGGTGGGAGAAGCTTTTGTATGAACCCCTGTCAGGATTGTGGGAAGTTGGATTGTAAAGGCAGGAATAGCAGGAGGCCGGATAAGAGGTGTACTGAGGGGTGGGCGTGATTTTGTGTTGTATTTTTCTTCTTCACATTGTGTCTTGGCAAATCGCCCCCGATTATTTACTTATATGAGAGAACATTGTAAGTAAATGTGTATTTCCAGTACTTACATTGTACTTATAATATTGTTGCATGAGAAAGCGCTCAGGCCTCATGGTAAAGTTGTGGTAAAGGAATAATGATGATTGCACCGATCAAACCCCCTCGTTTCCTTCTACCACCATTGTCGTGTCTTGGTAGATCCCTGTGGATTATTTACTTATATGGGAGAACATTGTAAGTAAATGTGTATTTCCAGCACTTACGTTGTACTTAAAATAATATTTCACGAAAAAGCGCTTCCTCTATGACTCATGGTGAAATTGCGGAACGATTTAAAGGGAGCGGGAGGCCTTGCGCCGATCAAACCCCCTCGTTCTTCTACAACCACCATGTCGCCACGACCTCGTTATCACTGCGGGCTTAAGGTCCTCCTGTGTTAACAGCTTCTACAACGTACGAGATCGAATACAGCTGTTTGCCGCCCAATGGCCCGCTATGGCACAGGCCCGTGCAGCGTCTAACTATAAGCCTATACAAACCCTCGCCAAGGTTCTGGGAACAACTTCTGCCGCCATGATGCCCACCATGCCCCGCTGCGACTCGCCCCAGCCTCTCCCATGGACCACTGGCAGCTTCCCAAGATTTTATCCTGGAAGACCTGTTCGCTCTCCTTCCTCGTCTCCACCTTCGTTAGATTCTTCAATTTGCAGTGAAGCGCCGTCGACCTTATCTGATTCATCGATAAGCTTGATCACCCCTGAATCCTCATTGTTACTCGATAGAGATACCGCTGGAGTATATAATTACGTCCCCACGGAAGACTTCAAGCCTTCTTCCCCTTCTCTCGTTTGTGCATCCCCAGGACGACTTCCTCATCTGATCCTCGTTGCGCTGAAGGATGAGCTTCCTGTATGCCGTTCACATGGCCTGGTTTCAGAGGAGGTGGCCCTGGGTACGTACAAATCGCCGGGCCGCTTACAAACTTTGGTACTAAAACGGTAGACGCCGTTCAGACAATTTTTTTGTCGATGACAGCGTGGCACAACCTAACCCGGCTACGGGTACCCTCTCGTCCTTCTCGCACACCGGAAACGAAAAGCAATTCGGCATGGGAGATGAGAACACCACTCCCAGGTCGCCTGACGCACGCTGTCCTGTCTTTGACGAAAAAATTGGGCTTGGTCCACCTCCGTGCATGACCGACACACCTAGAATGCTCCAGCGCATCCCCTCCGACCCAGTGTGCGACTTGTCAGATGAAGTGGAAACTACGGAGCAGTTCTCAGTTGCTCATGGTGGGTTTTCCGACATTTACAAAGGCGTATGGGCAAAACCGTTTGGTGGTGAGAAGGGGAAAACTGTGGTGCGTATATATTTCGTACCTAGGAATGGAGCTCGGGCTCATGATGGTGGGGGTGACAGGTTGCAATAAAACTACTTCGAGCGTTCACGAGGCAGGAGGTGGACCCTGTACGAGCACGAAAGGTGAGCTATTGCAAAACTTCTGCTGCCACGTGGATCTTAACTGACTGACATACCACCAGCGCCTCAACAGGGAAGTATATGTTTGGAATCGTCTTGTCCACCACAACATTGCGCGGTTCTACGGGATCTCTTTCCGCCTTGGCGGACGGCCCTCCATCGTCATGCAATGGTACCAAAATGGCACTGTGCCAGACTACATTGACACTCAACTTCGAGTGAATGGGGTAGAGGTTGATAGATTGTCGTTGGTAATTCGCATTCATACCTTTAGCTGATTGTAGGGAGACGCCTGACCTGACTTGATAGGTTCGAGATATCGCGCAAGGTCTTGGCTATCTACATTCCTTGGTTCCCCCAGTGGTTCATGGAGATTTAAAAGGGGTGCGTGGTCTTTATCATATATTCCCTGTTTGTTGATATATAACTGGGATGCGCAGAACAATACACTCGTCAACGACGACGGGCATGCGATGCTGACCGACTTTGGGCTCGCAAAGGTCATTGAAGAGTTAGCAGGCCCAACGGGGAACACGACGTCATCATGTGCAGGCTCTGTGCGCTGGCAAGCCCCGGAGTTGATATTCGACACAGGATCTGATCAAGACGATTATATGGGTGATGCTCCCAAACCGTCCTCACCAACTCCCGCTTCCGACGTCTGGTCGTTCGGGTGTACAGCCTATGAGGTTCGTCTTGCCCGTTCATCTCATAACTCACTCGTGATTCCTGAGTTCCTTCCCTTTAGATCATGTCGGGAAAAATCCCCTACCACACCCGCTTGCACGATTGGACCGTCATTCAGGCAATTGTTGAGAAGCAGTGCCCTGTCCCTCACGAAGAAGGGGTGCTTGAGAGTAATGGGTTGATGTCGATTTTGCATGGTTGTTGGCAGTACGATGCGGGGAAACGGCCGGAGATGGGGGAGGTTCTTCGAAGGCTGCAGTCCATCTGAGTGTCAGATGGGGCGCACAACACCTGGAACATTCCATCCTTTTAGACTTGGCTCATCTTCTTTCTCCATATTTCGAACCTACGCTCTCAGTATTTTCTTGTCAACGAAGACATAAGTCACATTTTGAGGTTTTTTCTGCCCTTCCAGTAGATCTACTACTAATAAATTGTTTTCTTGTCGACGGAGCTATCTTGTCAGTGAATCATGAAATGTTTCCGTGGCCAAGAAAGGTAGTGATCGACAGGTCAGTGGCGTGTTATGTCATGACTTTATTATTCGACCAAAATATTTCGCCCTTTCTTGGTCCCCACCACGTCCTTCTGTTTCCTGAGCTGTCTAGTTCCCCTCCTCAGCATGCCTTCCTCCCGCGAAATTATCAATATCCAGGTATGCGTTGTCTGTTAGCTGCCTAGAATTGTGGTGTTGACTTCTTCAAAAGGCCGGTCAAGCTGGGAACCAGGTATCTGTTGGTTGAATTTACGAACCATCGCCGTCGCTCACTATTTACTATAGGTCGGGGAAGCATTCTGGCAGATGCTTCTCGCCGAACACGGGCTGGATATGGAAGGGGTGAGCCCATCTCCTCTCATCTCCTTGTCAGCATGACCTGATCTAAAGGGCAGAAATATATCGGTTCAGATCCACTCCAGCTTCAACGCGTACGTCTTCCGTTCTTCTCCGACTGCCCTTGGTGATGAGGAATACACTTCTTCTAGGCTGGTGTATACTTCGACGAAATAACCGGCGGTGCGGCACCCAAGTTTGTGCCACGAAGCGTCCAAGTGGATTTGGAGGGTGGTGTTTGTAATAGGGTGTGTTCCTTTGCGTTTGCATTTGCCTTGCGTTGAGTGTATGATGTGTGTGTAGATCAAGGGCGGCCCTCTGGGGAGTTTGTTCCGCCCAGATACGTTTCTCCACGCAGAGGTCGGTGCGGGGAATAATTGGGCAAAGGGCTGTAAGTCTTTTCGATGACTGCCCCGAATTATGCAACGTTAACACCCACCACCACTCAGTCTACACAGAAGGTACATTCTAGTTACAAAAGTTGACATGTCTCTCATACATCGTGTTCAGGTGCCGAATTGGTGGAATCAATTCTTGTACACTCCCCCTTCATCTAATCCCTTTCATTAACTGAACTGAACTTGTTTAGGACATCGTACGAAGACAAGCTGAGTCATGCGACGCCCTTCAAGGCTTCCAGATCCTACACTCGTTGGGAGGCGGGACAGGCGCAGGGCTGGGGACCCTTCTGCTGCAAAAGTTGCGTGATGTACGTGTTATATTCTATTACGTTGTTCTACTCACTCTTTCATCGATTTGTAGGAGTTCCCTGACCGAATGGTCGCCACGTTCTCGATCCTGCCTTCCCCAAAGGTTCGTGGAATTTCAGAAACAACCCTCTTATTCTAACGCGTTCACAGGTTTCTGAAACCATCGTTGAGGTATGATGAACAGTGGCCTGATTACGATCCTGTTTGAATCAAACCTTTTCAGCCGTATAACGCCATGTTGTCGATGCATCAGCTTTGCTCTAACGGCGATCTGATCATTTGCGTCGATAACGAAGCTTTGTCTGTCTCTCTGCGTTTTGTTCTGGCAAGACGTGATCTGACTAATCCCATAGATACGATATCGCAACCAAAACCCTCAAGATCCCAAGTCCCGCTTTTGAGGATTTGAACGGGGTACGTCGGTCCCCCTTTCCTCATTCCATTTCCCTTACATCGTCTGCGACAGCTGATCGCTAGAGTTATGTGTGGAGTCAGTACTAGTCTTCGATTCCCTGGTCAATTGAATGGGTTTGTCCAACTTCATTTCAGGGTGAAATCGCTGTTCATCATTCCATAGAGATCTACGAAAGCTCGGAATGAATCTTATTCCCTTCCCTCGCGTAAGTGCCCATCCAAGCAACGCTCCAAAGTTATCGTTCACGTACTTATGCCAACAGCTCCATTTTTTGATGCCGAGCTATGCACCATTCTATGATCCCCGTGCAGTGAAGTACGAGAAGAACTCGATTCCAGAACTCACGAAGGCGTGCGTCGCTCTTTCCCTTTATCTTAACGCCATTTATCTCAACCACCCCATACAGTCTATTCGACCGCAAAAACCTTCTCGTGGCTTGCGACCCTCGCTTCGGGTGAGTCCCTCAAGGTATCTCGAAGCCCTCCTAACCGTCCGCCACTTGGCGAACCCTAGTCGGTACCTCACGGCCGCAACAATCTTCCGTGGTAATATCTCTTCCAGAGAAGTAAGTCATGCGGTGATGTTCCCAGTGAGAACGTGATGACATTCGTTTTTGCTGCAGGCTGAAGTATGTCTCGCTTTGTGCTGGCATACTCCCTGTTCCTCAACATCGCTGCGATGATCCTATTAGTACGCCGTGCATGATCTGCAGACCAAAAATTCACAGCATTTCGTTGAGTGTGTAGATTTTGTGACTGGGTGTTTGAAGACCCCTTCTGATGTGCTTTCTAGATGGATCCCTGACAACGTATCGGTGTCGCTGGTCACTGTCCCCCCTGTTGGGCAAACTCAGGTGTGTTGATGTCGTTCACATCATGTGTGGAAAGATGATGACTATCTCTTCGATTTAAAGTCTGCTACGGCCCTAGCCAACTCAACGGCCATTCAGGAGGTGTTCAGTAGGACACTTGTCAGCGTAAGCCATCTTCTTCTTGATCCCAGTACGTTACTTACTGACATGACACCACGTCTGCGGGGACCCAGTTCTCAGCCATGTATAAGCGTCGTGCCTTTTTGCATTGGTTAGTTGATTTGAGGTCCCTCGTATACCCTGGATGTACTCAACCATGGACGACGATGTAGGTACACCGGCGAAGGCATGGACATCATGGAGTTCTCTGAAGCGGAGAGCAACATTCAAGACTTGATGTGAGCGCTAAGTAGCCATGACTCTCTATTCATGCCACTCTGACCACCCCTCCCCTCCCATCAGCGCCGAGTATCAGCAGGTAAGCCCCGCAACACTCACCGTCATTCCCCTTGAATGTCGTAACTCAATCTCCCTCATAGTACCAAGAAGCCACCGTTGACCCAGAAGAGGAGTACGAAGAAGAGGCTGCCGAGGACGCTGGCGAGCAATAACGTTGGCTGGTTGTCGTCCTGGCTAATCTTTTGTGGTTTACTTTACGCTTAATGTAATGATGCCTTGTGGTAATAGGCGGTGTTTGTGTTTACGGTTTTTGTTGTTAGGTTTTTGGTAATTCGATTCCATTGGATACATTGCAGATACGCGAACCTGGAGGGTCGAAGAGCACAATTGATCGAGGCGAAAGTCATTTAAGAGGTCTTTTTTGTGGTCTGATGGTTCCGTGTGTTGCCTTGCATCTGCTCATCGGAGCTGTAGGGGCGGGAGTTCATTCACCAGCGAGACTTTGGAACGCACTGATAAAGCATTCGCACAATCGGGTGGAATTCATTATATATACTACCTCGAGATGCGAACGTCAAGTTTTTGGGGAAAAAAAGAAAAATCATATAGTGGGTCAGGAGTCTAAAACGCTATGCACGTGGATAGGTTTCTCTCCAATCCTCTAAAAAGATCAACGTCCAGGTGAACACGGGCCAGCCGCTTTCCGGAGAGCCAATTCGAGGTCGGCCAAGTTTGTTCAAACGTTCAACCACAAACATGTCCAAAGCCCTCCTGATACCGATCCATCATCTTCCATCATCGTCATAAATTGACGTGCAGCTGGAAATTGAGGTGAGTGTGTCTCCTACTCGTTTCAACTACATAGCCTAAAAAAGATCACTATATGCGGAATATGCCAGAAAATGGCCCCCCTCCGTTTCGAGAATGAGAATACCCGGAACGCTTTATTTCAGCAAGTTGCAGGTTTGGAAGCAGAAATGGCGCATATGCGGGCCCTCCTCCTTCAAAAAGAAGAGGAACGTCTGCGATTATATTCTAAAATAAATTCCCTATCCCTATTCGATCAACTTCCACCAGAGATCAAGACTGAAATATTCTACAACACTTTGAACCAGTCAACAGGCTGCTACGACTCCATGGGAGTGACTCCCCTTTCTCTGGGAAAAGTTTGCCATGGTTGGAGAGATTTCGTTTGGTCAACTCCAATCCTTTGGACAACCCTACATATACGGCTGTCGACGGATAACTACGAGACCCAGGCCATTCTTCTCCGTGACTGGCTGTCCAGAACCGGAGAATACCCCATCTCCTTTTATCTTGATACGGATGGGTTTCTGGAGACGCGTGATCATTCTCCGATAGAAGAAGTTTTGACCCTCTTTGCGTCTGTCTCAGCACGATGGAGGGAAATAGAAATCTCTTCTCCCGACCTTCAAGCTTACTTTGATGTCATTTTCACCGCTGAACAATCCCTACCTCTTCTTACTACTGCTACCGTTTGGCTAGGCGGGATGGAAGAAGAGTTCAGTCTACTCATGATGGCCCCACAACTCTCAGAACTTCATCTTTATCGCCCCGTTCTGCGCAAGGTGCTAGCTCCATGGCACCAATTGCAGGTGTTTCTTGCATATCGCTTATGCGTGGATGAGATTCGGCTTTTTCTTCACAATGCGCCTCAAATAGTCCGCTGCACCTTTACAAACATTGAATCATCCATTCTGGAGCCTTCATTGCTGTTCCATCAGCCGCTCCTGTTGGAACATCTGCAATATCTCGAGCTCGATTTCAGGAATGTAAATGTTAAATCAACTTGGATTTTAGGGCAAGTCAGACTTCCTTCTTTGCGTGAAGTCTCCCTCCGCAACCCTGTGCACCCCCCCCAGGACGCTCTCCCGTTTCGAATTACAAGTTCATTTCAATCCTCGCCTCTCTTGGAAAAATTTACTTGGAGTGGCATGATCATGACTGATCATGATTTGATTCAGGCTTTAAACAACATTCCGTCAGTGAAGGATCTATCTCTGGACTTCCTCGGTCATCACCCCTCCAGCAAGTTACTCACTGAAACATTGCTTCAACGACTCCACTTCCCTCATGCAGAAATTCTTCTCCCGAACCTGCGAAGCTTCACGTACCGTGGCCCCACTTCACTCAGTGAACACATGCATCTGTTGCGAGATGTGCTTGTGTCCAGATTCCGAAAGTGCGCTCCGCGAGCCGCCGAAGTAGTCTCAGAACGAACCACTGTAGCCCAAATCAAGTCGGTGAGCGTCACGAGCTTCTCAGAGTTCGTCGTCAGTCCGGATATACAAGAAGAACTAAACAGCCTTGTGCAAGCAGGCCTGGAATTCTCGTTAGCTTTCGATCCGATTTAGAATGAAGCGGCACTGAATATTGAATCGTGTTTCTGTGCTGGGATGATTCCGAATACTCAGGCAGTGGTTGATACAGGCATGGTCCCTCTTACTGGGGATGGCAGCTCGGATCTTGCAAAGTTGGTCAATGGTCTTACAGGAGCCTGAATGAACAAAAATTCTTCGAAATGTTTATGCACATAACGCGAATAATTTCTCCCCCACTTTTAACTCAGAAGTCGCCTATCACTCCCCTTGAATAGCCTTGAATGTCCTAAACTTAATCTTCCTCGTAGTACCAAGAAGCTACCGTTGACCCGGAGGAGGAATACGAAGAAGAGGCTGCCGAGGACGCTGACGCGCACTGGCAATAACGTTGGCTGGATATCAGTGTCTGGGCTCAATCCGTCGTGATTTACTCTACATGATGCCTGTGGTAATAGGCGGTATTTGTGTTTACCATTTTTGTTGTTAGGCTTTTGGTCTTCGAATCCAATGGATACATTCAAGTTGCAGATATGCGAACCTGGAGGGCTGAAGAGCACAATTTATGGACGCGAAAGCATTTCCTTTTGTCATCACCGCAGTCAAGACGCCGTTCACATGAAGCACGAAGTTACCCACGAACACCATTCATTCCATTCTATTTCATTGGAACGTATTGTATTTTCGACGTATGTAAGCTATGACGGGGCGGTTTCGTATATTGTGAACATATGTTGAGTAATGTATCTGAGAGGAAATATAGATATAAGAGAAGGAAAGAAAGAAAAAAGGAACCGGAGAGGAGAGTGAAAGGGAGAAAAGGGGAAAAAAAAGGGGGGGGAAGAGAGGGGGGAGTGGGAAGTGGGAGGAGGGGACCATGAAGAGAGGGGAGGAGGGGGAGGAGGCGGCCCATAGATAGTGTAGCGCGAGGCGGGGAGGGGGCTATTTCGTCGGCTGATCGCGCTCTAAGCATCTTCGGGTTCTCTGTACGTGACTTTGTGCTCGTGATGAATTCGAAGATGTGTGGCAACATCTTTGGGCAGAATACTTAGTGTTTTCGCGATGGTGTCCATTTCTCGGTGTACTGCTGCTCGAAACTTGTTGCGCTGGTACCCGTATGCAGGGCAATCCTGTAGACAGTGTTCGACCGTCTCGTTGGCTTGCTCGCAGGCGTCGTAGAGAGGCGATTCCGCGCATTTGAACCGGGTTTCAGCGAAATGTAACACGTCCTAAGCTGTATGAGCAGGCTTGCATGTCGTCGGAATAGTTTGGCTGTCATCGGCGGAATCTTTTCGATGGCGTTGTGCTGTCAACGTGTGTGGCCCGCCACTATCTGGGGCTGTCTTTGAACCTGTTGGCTATCTGCCATAGTTTAAGCCGGCTCCTGTACGTTGACGCAATGCTGCTGTGCTTTTCAGCAACCCCTTCCTCAGAAGCGGTATCCGGTTTTCTGTCGAATTTCTGTGTTGTTGTGTGCTCCTTCTGCTGCCTTCTTGGCTTCCTCGTCCGCCCTTTCAATGCCCGGTATGCCTTTGTGCCCTGATACCCTGCCCAGAGTTAACTTCAGACGTCTGTGCCTTTCCATAACCCTTCGGTAGCGGGCGTGTATCCTGTCCGTGATGTATGACCCCGTGAATGGTTTTCCTGTCCCTGTCGGTGTGATAAAATCAGTGTCGTAATCCCCACAGAATTCCTTGAGGCCATTGAGAGCGGTGGAACTCTCACCAAGGTGAATGAAGTGTTGACCCTGAGATCCGAGGGATTAAACGTTAAACGACGTGATACTTATCCCAGAATTTCTCGCCCAACGAATCATTAATCAATGCCAAACGATACCACTTGGATGGTTGTATTGGTCGTGGCAGTCACAGTCACAGGGCGACAAGCAAGTCCAAAGTCGTCACGGTCTCCTAGCTAAGACCTTGCAAGACGTTGCGAACTTCAAATGTTAGGTGAGCCTAATCAGCTTCCTTACAAGAATTTAAGATATCGAAAGCATCATGCATCAGTGCCAGAACTTGAACGTGTTCCTCACCACACTGAAAATGAGATAAGGGATGCCGTACTTCGACAAGTGGCAGCTGTAAAATCAGAAATGGAGCAAACGCGGGCCCTTCTCCGTGAACAATCCAAAGAGTGTCTACGATTATATTCAAAACTTAACTCCCTATCCTCAATCGATCGACTTCCAGCTGAGATCAAGACCGAGATATTCCACAACGCCTTGTTGCCAGTGAGCAACTTGAAGAACTTTCACGCCAGCACTGGCAGGGGAGGAGATCTGTCAGTCACCCCTTTCTCTCTCGGGAAAATTTGCAAGGGTTGGAGAAACTTTGTCTGGTCGTCCCCGTTGCTTTGGACCAATATACATCTCTGCTTATCGAAAAGAAGATACGAGAGTCAGACCACTCTGCTTCGCGAGTGGCTGTCAAGAACTGCGGGATGTGCCCTCTCCTTTCATCTTACCGCGGTAGCTTCCGAACCGTTGCAGACCTGGATCTTGGATCCTCCTAGGGAAATTCTGGTTGCCTTTGCGTCCGTTTCAACACAATGGAAAGAAATTGAATTCTTTATTCCCGACAACAAAGATTGTTTCGATGCCATATTCGTGGCTAAAATCTCCTTACCCCTTCTCACCACTGCTACTGTTCGTTTGTTAGGTTCAGCGGAAGAAAAAAAAATAGACCTATTCTCCATGGCTCCACAACTCTCAGCACTTCATCTTTATCCGACATTCTACCTGGACATGGTCACGGCTCCTTGGCACCAATTGCGGGAGTTTAGCCACTCAGAGTCCACAGTGGAAGAAATCCATGCGTTTCTCCACAAGGCACCCAACATAGCTCGCTGTTCTTTTCACAATATAGATTCAGAGTTGATTCTGAACTCGAGGTCGCTGAATCCAGATCTGTTCGATCGCTCACCCATGTTGGAACACTTGGAATATCTTGAATTTTCTTTTTGCTCAATCAACACCAGATCAACGCGGATTTTAGGGTCAGTCAAACTTCCTTCCTTGCGTGAGCTCTCCCTCAGCGGGCCATATGGTTCCTTGTGGCCCATCCTGGACTCAATTACGACACCATTTCATTCCTCGCCTCTCCTGGAAAAATTCACTTTGGGTGGCACAATATCCTCTGACCACGACTTGATCCGGATTTTGGAAAAAATCCCATCAATAACGGACCTATGCCTCACCTTCACCACCAGCCGGCATGAGTTGCTCACAAACGAGCTTCTCCAACGGCTCTGTCCACCCCATGAAAATATCCTTCTCCCAAACTTGCGGAGCCTCACATATCATGGTCCTACGTCGCTGAACAGCAACATGCATTTGCTCCGAGATGTGCTTGTGTACAGATCCAGACTCGGACAGTCTGCTTCACATGCCACAGAATACTCCGAACCAAGAACAAGTCGAATACGATCGGTAACCGTGATAACGGCGGACGAACTTGTCGTCGGTCCAGACATACAACATGGCCTTGACACTCTTGTGCAAGACGGCCTTGTACTTTCATTAACATCAACTTGGAAAGACCGGTTTGGAGCTTAATTTCTCCAGATAATTCCAAGTCCAAGGACATGCACGTCATGCAGTTTCTACACTGTGTCATCCAGAGTACTTAGAAGATATAAATTTGAGATCACCAATGGGTACTCGCGATCAAGCAATGTGCTGTTGAAAACCAACGGATTAGAGCCTGAGGTTTGCGATAGGGGACAACGGCTAGGCAGCGCGCTACACAACATGCTGCTAGACCGAAAAGTCTATGCAAAACAGTGGCGTCGGGGGTTTTCAGAATGAGGTCGATGTTCCAAGTTGGAGAGCGTGATTAATTGATTAGTTGAACGAAACAAACATGACCAAATCCCACCTGATACTCATCTAAATACGTTGACGCGCAGCTGCAGATTGAGGTGAGTGTGTCTCCTACTTGTCTTAACGATATCGCCTAAAAAAGATCAGGAAATACGCGGAGTATGCCAGAAAACGGCCCCCATTGTTCTGAGAATGAGAACACCCGGAACGCTTTATTTCAGCAAGTTGCAGGTTTGGAAACAGAAATGGCGCAAATGCGGGCCCTCCTCCTTGAAAAAGAACAGGAACGTCTGCGGCTATATTCTAAAATTAATTCCCTATCCCTATTCGATCAACTTCCAGCAGAGATCAAGACTGAAATATTCTACAACACTTTGAACATGTCAACCGGCTGTTACGACTCCAAGGGAGTAACTCCCCTTTTTCTGGGCAAAGTTTGTCGTGGTTGGAGAGATTTTGTGTGGTCAACTCCAATCCTTTGGACAACTATACATCTACGGCCGTCGACGGATAACTATGCGGCCCAAGCCGTTCTTCTCCGTGACTGGCTGTTTAGAACCCGAGAATACCCCATCTCCTTTTGTCTTGATACAGAGGAGTTTCTGAGGACACGCGATAATTCTCCGATGGAAGTTTTGACCCTCTTTGCGTCTGTCTCGGCACGATGGAGAGAAATAGAAATCCCTTTTCCCGACCTTCAAGCTTGCTTTGACATCATTTTCACCGCTGAAACATCCCTACCCCTTCTTACTACTGCTACCGTTCAGCTAGAAGATGCGGAAGAAGAAGAGTTGAGCCTACTCATGGCCCCACAACTCTCAGAACTTCATCTTTATAGTCCCCTTCTGCACAAGGTGCTAGCTCCATGGCACCAATTGCAGGTGTTTCTTGCAAGTCAATGTTGGGTGGATGAGATTCGGCTTTTTCTTCACAATGCGCCTCAAATAGTCCGCTGCACCTTTACAGACATTGAATCATCCATTCTGGAGCATTCACTGCTATTCCATCAGCCGCTCCTGTTGGAACGTCTGCAATATCTCGAACTCCATTTCACGTATGTGAATGTTGAATCAACTTTGATTTTAGGGCAAGTCAGACTTCCTTCTTTGCGTGAAGTCTCCCTCCACAACCCGGCGCACCCCCGCCAGGACGCTTTCCCGATTCAAATTACAAATCCATTTCAGTTCTCGCCTCACTTGGAAAAATTCACTTGGAGTGGCATGATGTCTGATCACAGTGATTTGATTCAGGCTTTGAAAAACATCCCGTCAGTGAAGGATCTATCTCTGGACTTCCTCGGTCATCAACCCTCCAGCAAGTTACTCACTGAAACATTGCTTCAACGACTCCACTTCCCTCATGCAGAAATTCTTCTCCCGAATCTGCGAAGCTTCACGTACCGTGGCCCCACTTCACTCAGTGAACACATGCATCTGTTGCGAGATGTGCTTGTGTACAGATTCCGAAAGTGCGCCCTGCGAGCCGCTGAAGTAAACTCAGAACGAACCACTGTAGCGCAAATCAGGTCGGTGAGCGTGACGAGCTCGTCTGAATTTGTCGTCAGTCCGGAGATACAAGAAGAACTGGACAGCCTCGTACAAGCAGGCCTCAAATTTTCGTTGACTTTCGACCCACTTTAGGATGAAGTAGCTCTGAATAACGAATGGTGTTTCTGTGCCAGGATGAATTTAAATACTCAGGCAATGGTCATTCGCTGTAGGTACCTTTGTGGAATTGTGAAACGGGGGGAAATTATTGTGGCTGCGTGATGTATACTTCAAGGTATATTACTATACAAGACGACGTGGCTCCATTTAACATTCAAGATGTGCAACAGCGTGTACGGTGGATCGACGGGAAATTTTACAACTACAATGTTACCCATCCTCAGAGACGAAAGTATGCCTCAAGGAGGGCGATGCGCATAAACCATCGTCAAAGATACTAATCGATTCTGCCCCAGGTAAAGACCGGGTGTCATAGCGTTTGACGCCCATTACGTCGATTGTAAATTGTCCAGTCTACGACGAGGTTTCTTGACCTAAAGTAGTCGCCGAGGAGCTTTCCGATTCCAATGGGTACTGATGGCTTGAAGTTAGCTCTTGCTCTCAGTGAGATATCGGAATACCTACCATCGGGTTAAAATGCTCGTCCCGCAGGAAAACATTCGCGCGAGAGGAAATTTGAGGTACCGCTGGTACTCCGAGTGTTCGTATTCCTTTTTCTATTCGATTTCAAGTTGTTCGTGATTTGGCCATTCGTGATAAGAGCGTTGAATGTCGTTTCGATGTCGTGTTCCTCGCTAATTGGCTCTTCTGGTACATTGTAAGATAGCGAGACCCAAGGTAGATAAGGGACGAGTGACTTCGGGGGTGTGCGCGGCAGCGGGCGAGGTTTCTGCAAAAGTCTGCCACGACCCCGCCAGACAGTTTGCCGGGCAGAGCCTACGGAGCGGGAACGTATCCTTTCGTGTTCGTATTCAAGTTATCCAGTAATTGGTGACTGTGATAAAAAAATTAATGTGTCGTTTCATAATCGTGTGATTCGCCAGTTGATTCTTCCCCGAGAGCTGATGGAGATGAAGCCATTGACGACAAGGGCGGGGGTAGTGGGCGAAAACTACGGTACCACTCTACTACGACCCCGTTGATTATGATATGGGAAGAAGAGGTGTGGGCAGGATTGTGCTTCCTCCGTCGAATCAGGAATTGCTTCAATCGCTTGAATGATGGACGCTGGGGTGTACCAAACGCGAAGAACCCTCTTCAGAGTTGGTGAGACACCTGACCACGCGGCTCCGTTATGTGAAATGGAGTTGAAGGACGAGGTCGACGAGGGGATCTGAGTAACTCGACGAATGGGTGGGGGCTTGGAAGTACTTGGTGTGAAGCGTCAGGAGATCCTTTCATGCTTTCACAGAACAACGCCGCTAGTCCAGGAAAGAACAGTTGGATTTGAGCTCGAGATGAAGGCACATTCAGAAAAATCATTTTGAATCAAGAACCAAGAGGAAGAATGAGGAACGAGATGAAAGACACAACAGGATTTTTGGATCACATGAATGTATTCGTACTTGCAAGTCGTGTGGAGGATTTTGCAGCACATAATTGCGCCCTCAGAACTATTTCAAGGGATAGAATTCAAAATCGAGAGTCGACAGCCTCGCGCAAGAGCCTGCTGTTGCGTAGGGGAGACTTCGGTTCTTCAAATAGAGTTTGGCTGTAGAAAGCGACAAAAGACCGTGACGGATCCGGGTGACTCCTACCAACCCGTTCAAAAACAACAACTACTACCATGCCTCCCATTCACCTCTCCACACCCAAACGACAAGTGGTGTATATCCTTCTGAGCTCACCGGTCGCTCACCACTCGTCCACAGCTTTTGCAAGGATCGGTCAACAGCCCACGGTATGAACAAGTTGCAAAGCAGCTCTGCACACGCGTTAGTCTCCTCTTCTACTTCAGCCACACCCCTCACTATGACCATATTGGTAACGCCACTTCAGTCTGCAGCATCTTCGCAAGCTGCTGCAAAAGTTGTTGGTATACACTGTAATCAGATCCGTGGATAGTACACCAAGGATACACACCACTCATCGTGCAACAAATTTCCACACCTTTTCTCGGGGTCAAATGGTGTTATTGTTAGCGCGTCGGACGGGTTTCGGTGTCCACCAATCCAATGTACGCCGTCAAAACATCCGGAACTCATGGTTTGGCCTTTGGTCTGTGCTCAAATATGACTTTAATGTCAATGCTTCCGCCTCTGTAGCCGACGGAGGGAAAAGTGACGTTCGTCCTTGATCGACGCTCGCATAAGGCTGAGGGGATTCCGGCGATGGACCGCGCCCTGACCTCGGTCCTCAACCCAACACCGTCCGGTGGCTATGTTGCTGTCGAGGCTCAATAATCTAAACCTTGTATTTTGCAGGTCAAATATCTCGGATGTCTCGTGTTTTTTTTAAACCCTGGAACGAGCGACCGTGACGGTTGGGTAGGAGGGGAACGATAAAGCTAGCTTGCACTGATGAAAGCCCGTCCCTTCTACCACCACCATGTTGCCTCAACCTCCCTATTAATGAAGTCCTCCCGCATTCAATTGTAGAAGTTGTCAAACACTGCCGCGCCACCCTATGACATAGACTCCTCCAGCGCCTAAGTTTATTAAGGGCCTATCTTTACAAACCCTTTCCCAGGTTCTGGAAACAGCGCTTGCCACCATAATGTCCACCATACCCCGCTGCGAATCGCCTCAGCCTCTTTTATGGACTAGCTTTGCAAGATTATCCCCCCGAAAGCCTCCTCGCTCCTCTTCCCCTTCTCCGCTAGACGGGTCGCCGTACAGTGAAGCCTCCTCTACATTATCCGATTCATTGATCTTGATCACTCCGGAATCATCATTGCCGCCCGAGAAAGATAACGTCGGGGTGTACGATTACTTCTCTCCCACGGAGTCCAAAGCTTCCCCCTCTCTCATCTGTGACTCACCAGAACTACTTCCTCATAAGATCTCCGTTGCGCTGAAGGATGAGCTTCCTGCATGCCCTTCCCATGCTAGGATGCTCGATCGCTTCCTCCCCGACCCGGTGTGCGACTTGTCAGATGAAGTGGAATTGACGGAGCAGTTCTCAGTTGCTCATGGTGGGTTTTCCGATATCTATAAAGGCGTATGGGCACGTTGTGGGGAGAAGGGGAAAACTGCGGTGTGTATCTATCTTATATCTACCAAGTGAGGTTCGGGGCTCATGACGGTGGCGGTGGTGACAGGTGGCAATAAAAATGCTTCGAGCGTGCACAAGGCAGGAGGTGGACCCCGTACGAGCACGGAAGGTGGGTTATTACACTACTTTTACCGTCCACATTGATCCTGGGTGACTGACATATCACTAGCGGCTCAACAGAGAAGTATACGTCTGGAACGGTCTTTGCCACCCCAACATTGCGCGGTTCTACGGAATCTCTTTCCGCCTTGGCGGGCGCCCCGCCCTCGTCATGCAATGGTACCAAAATGGTACCGTCCCAAACTACATTTACAATCAACTTCGAACAAATGGGGCAAAGGTTGATAGGTTGTCGTTGGTGATTCGCATCCATACTTTTGGCTCATTGTAGGGAGACGCCTGACCCGACTTGATAGGTTCGAGATATCGCGCAAGGTCTTGGATATCTACACTCCTTGATTCCCCCAGTGGTTCATGGGGATTTAAAAGGGGTGCGTGGTCGTTACCATATATCCCCTGTTTGGGCGAATGTTGATATATAAATGGAATGCAGAACAACACACTCGTCAACGACGACGGGCATGCAATGCTGACCGACTTTGGGCTCGCAAAGGTCATTGAAGAGTTAGCAGGCCCAACGGGGAACACGACATCAACGTGTGCGGGCTCTGTGCGCTGGCAAGCCCCGGAGTTGATAACCGACACAAGACCTGACATAAGCGATGATGCTTCCAAACCGTCCTCACCAACTCGCGGTTCCGACGTCTGGTCGTTCGGGTGTACAGCGTATGAGGTTCGTCTTGTCCGTTCATCACTTTACTCACTCGTGATTCCTGAGCTCTCTTCTTCCTTCCCTTAGATCATGACGGGCAAAATCCCATACCACAGCCACTGCCAACTTTGGACCATCATTAAGGCGATCGTGGAGAAGCAGTGTTTCATCTATCAGGAAGACCGGGGGGTGCTTGAGGTTAATGGGTTGATGTTGCTTTTGGAAGATTGTTGGCAGTATGATGTGGAGAAACGGCCGGAGATCGGGGAGGTTCTTCGAAGGCTGTGAGTAGGTGTAAGCTTCAAAAGCCGGAGATCGGGGAGGGTCTCCGAAGGATGTAAGTAGGTGTGAGCTTCAAAAGCCATGAGCGTGATGGTGCGTGCTCCCACCGAGCGTCAGATGGCCAATAACACATGCAGCCTTATATTATATTTTCAGCCTTCTCCCTAATTACTAGTACACCATTCGAGTAAGCACTTAGACTCATTTCAGCTCAGGTATCTCAGGTTACATACTCTATATGCTATCAGTATTTTCATGTCAACCAAGCCCATGCCCCGGGAAAGAACAGAATTTGAGCTCTAGACGAATGCACATCCAGAAAAACCAGCCTCCTACCCATTCGTTGCGCCGTGGTTGAGTCATCTGAGATGAACGCAATGTTTTATCTAAGTGATTTAGGTAGATTAGTAATACTGATAAGAATGATCCGAGATAACACCGACAACTTTAAACTGCTCAACCACTGTGCAACGCCTGGCACAAAACATTTGTAAACAAATGGTGCCACAGCGCGGAGTCTCAAAACACGTCGCATTCAAGTTATGTCAGCACGCTTGGACAACGCGCTACCCAGCGCTATTACTCACCACCACCACAAAGCTTCCTCGTGAATACTCCAAACATACCCAATAAGTTATGTACTGAACAGGAAGTTTAAATTTGAATTTTAACGGATGTCCATATGATTGTAGTACATCTAAAATTGACCTGATGACCAAAGACAATTCATGTAGCAGGAAAGACAATAAACCAAACTTCTGGGGTCATGTTTTTAATACTGACTCGAAAAGATTTATTTTACTGATACCTGACTGCAGACAAGATTCACAAATACATCTGGCCACCCTGGACCCATTCAATTACAAGTATATGCACTAACTTCTTCATCAACCCAATATATTTCAACCTCCAGAGCTTTGCAAATTGTCAAATGAAATTTATTAGGTATGCTTGGAGTGTTCACGAGGAAGCTTTGTGGTGGTGGTGAGTAATAGCGCTGGGTAGCGCGTTGTCCAAGCGTGCTGACATAACTTGAATGCGACGTGTTTTGAGACTCCGCGCTGTGGCACCATTTGTTTACAAATGTTTTGTGCCAGGCGTTGCACAGTGGTTGAGCAGTTTAAAGTTGTCGGTGTTATCTCGGATCATTCTTATCAGTATTACTAATCTACCTAAATCACTTAGATAAAACATTGCGTTCATCTCAGATGACTCAACCACGGCGCAACGAATGGGTAGGAGGCTGCAGAAAAACCATTTAAACTCGGTTGGTAACCCTGGCGTGATGAGTTCAAGGTATACATTTCAAAATTGAGAATCGACAGCCTTGTACAAGAGCCTGCTGTTGCATAGGGAAGACTTCGGTTCTTCAAATAGAGTTTAGCCTGTAGAAAGCGGACTTAAAGCTTCGATCCACCAACCCATTCAAAAACAACTCCCATGCCGTGCCTCCCAATCACCTCTCCACACCCGAACGACAGGTGGTGTATATCCTTCTGAGCTCACCACTCGTCCACAGCTCTTGCAAGCATCGATGAACAGTCCACGGTATGAACAAAGCAGGCTCTGCACACTTTAGTCTCCTCCTCTACTTCAGCGAAAACCACTCACCATCACCATTGGTAACGTCACATTTCCTTCCGTCTGCAACATCTTCGCAAGCTGCTGCGAAAGTTGTTGGTACACACTGTAATCAGACTGTGAGTGTGGGGCCTTCTGCGTTAATACACACCATCAGTACTATATCATCGTACAACAAACTTCCACACCTTTTCTCGCGGTCCAAATGGTATTATCGTCAGCACCGTCGGACGGGATTCAGTGTACACCAATCCAATATACGCCGTCAAAATATTCGGAATTGTAAATCTTATCATCTTTGGTTGGGAGTCCATCGTTTGACCCTTGGTCCGTGCCCAAATATGCAGGCGACAGTCCCCGTTGCTGCGATTGAATGACTTTACGTACTCCGCTAATGTACTGGCCGTCAATGCTTCCGCCTCTGTAGCCGACGGAGGGAAAAGTGACGTTCGTCCTTGATCGACGCTCACATAAGGCTGAGGGGATTCCGGCGATGGACCGCGTCTGAGAGAGGGTCAGATTTCAAACCAACAATTTCGGAGGAGCGTACCTCCGCTTCCGGTTTTCTCTTCGTGGGTTAGCATCTAATCCTGTGGTATCCGCTTCGAGGCTCTTTTGCGCTCGATTCAATGCCTCTTGGGTAGGAGCCGAGCGGATAAGATCCCCTACTTCCTTGACACGGTGAAATTCTCCTCGAATAGTCTGTGTCGTGAAGGGCTCAAAGGAAACGGATGGCCTGAGCAAAATCGGCGGGACCTGACGCAGTGTCTGAACACGATTGTAAACATCTGTCAGAAGTTCGATTTGCGACTCTAGCGTTGCGGTAGAGTCCATAGCGAAAAGAGGTGGGATTTCAGCATGCGCTGTTGTGGTGTATTTATTTCAGTGGTTTCTGACAAATGCCGGCAACCTGGCCAGCCTTCACGCTTGTAGCCAACTTTTGGCCAACTTGTAGCTCTCAGTCGCCATCCAATGTGGACCTTGCGCGGAATACAATCTTGAGTTCACTCATCTTCAGTCAACCAGTCATCTGACACATCCTGACACAGGTATTGGAAGCAGGGAGTCGTTACAGCGCGACCATAGATCAACAGTGCAAGGCTACCGGTTATACTCGAAAGACGACGCGGTCAAATCGATCAATCTCATCTACTCCAAGAACAGATTCAGCGGCTGCACATTGATCAACTCTATCCCGCCCCCGTGTAATATTGCCTCGCTCAAAAGACATCTTTGAAAAGTTGAGGGCTTTGACGGCACCCCAGCCCAACCCCAGCCTGTACCTTGTATCTCTTTTTCTCGGATACTCCGAGGGGTCTTGGATTGGGTTCGCCCGAATTTCTCCCGATGGCTTTTGTGGTAGATACCCCACAGGTGGAGAAGCGAACCTTGGCGGAATCGAAGACGCATGCGAATATACTACATGAATAACCTCACGAACAACGTTATGGTGGGCGCTTATTTCCCTTCAGACACCCAAAATGATAATCTGTCAGTCCACTATCGTTTGTATGACGAGGGGGGCGAGCTCGCATCGAAGACATCTTTCAAATGACCGACACCTCCCTGGGTCGCATTAACGTGCTGTCCGTTCCCTTGCCTCAGAACGGCACTTCCTTGAAGGCTCGTATAAGTCAGGCTGAAAAAGTCCTAGCTGATAATGTAAAACTATTCAAAGGATCGTAGATGAACCACTTCCGAACCATAACCTCACGGCTTCTCGAAGCAATTGAAGGCAACCCAAGACTCTGGTGCGTGACCCTCAACTATGTTCTATGTTTCTCTCATTGTTGCCATATTTTAACCACAGGCCACAGGGAATCATGATCCGACGTGGCACACAGCGAGAGAGGGGAAGATTTTTCGTATTGACAAGTAAGAGATACTATAGCGATGAGTGAGGTGGCCTGGGTGAGTTTCCCGACGCTCGCAGTTGGGCAGCGTTGATGCGACCTGCCACCCGCTTCAGAATATGAGTACTCGTGGCAATAAATTCATCAGGAAAACGGGGATGTAAGTAGTATTCACATCACAATATATATATTTTTTCTGAGAAGCACTTTCTCTTGTACTAGTCATTTCAAAACGTGAGTTTTTTCATGTGTACTTGAGTACTCAGAGAATAATGCGAATTGCATAAAACCTCCCAGATTTCACTACTCTGCGATGTTAACACAGGTGCCCAATTTTTCTACTATTCAAGGTTTTTGATTTTAATCGGTTCAGTCAAGGGAAGATTGGGGTTTGCGCATGCCCCTTACGTTCGAAATATTTCATACCAGTGTAAACTAGCAATAAATGAGACAATTGCGCGCGCTCGTTGGTCCACACCGCGAACGATAAATACCCTCCCCTCCCACGAGTTCACTTGCAATAACCATAATCAACCGTGCAGCACTTCTTAAACTCGTCCGCCTTAGCACTCGATGCATCACACCAGCCCTTTGCCGTCAACCCAAAGAAAGATGATCCTCCCTGAACAGATTTGCCCGTGGTGGATAGACAGCACCCATCTGTATTGGCCGTATTCACAATGTCCTTGCCAAGAAAGCCTCCACCGTTCTGATAGCACGCGCACCAGGCTGCGGAAGAACCGTTGATCAAGGCGGAGAGGGCGATGAGGGTAGCGATGCCGAAGCCCTTCATGTTGTTCTAATGTATGATAGGTACAAAGGTAGGAATTTATTAGCGGGGGTAGCGTTGCGGTAGCAAGGAATACTCACTAGTTGGATAGTCCAAGGAAAGCACTGGGCTGGAGTTCGACGAAGCACATCCTGCTTTTTATACATCTGTAACATGCCGGATGAGGCTAGCAGATTTTCCAATATATCTTGTGACATTGAAACTGAAGTTGAAGCGAGACCAAGGCGAGATATAATCCGAAGACAGGGTAAATCTTCGGCTGTCAACGCATAGTTCATTCTGTCAAAATTTACAAGACAGCCTCTTCGGTTTCCCGTTTAGTTCGGCCTAGAAGAAGTTGTCAATGAGAGGAACACCGCATACCGTATATATTTCTCTTCTAACGCCGTCATGCAGTGCAAAGCAGAGCGATGCCGTATCAACTTGATAATCGAAATGGCGGAGCCGTCTCGACTCTAGACTTCAGGATATTGGCCCACAGTTGACGCCACTGAGTCGACACTCAGCTGATTTAACTGAGCCTCGAGCCTCGAAATCCGAACAGTCCTGAATGTCGGTTAACTTGGTACAGCTCAGCGAACTTGGCGTTGCTTGATTCCTTGTTGATTCCGCTCTACATAGCGGGCTCTAGCTCCTGAGAAATCAGGGTAAATGGGGACTAAGTAAGAGTGATTTGAAAAGACACACTCAGAAATTAAAGACCGACGTTCGGAACATAGCATTCTGTATACATAGATGACAGTGCCGGGTCGGATGCTTAGACGGATCCGGAGCGGGACAGACGATATGGTATGTAGCAACCCTTTTGGATAAAGCTGAACAGAAAAATCGAAGGGGAGATGGTACTAGCTACTTACTGTCACCGAGATCTCTATAGTCAGCAGGGCATCAGCTTCAGCCTTTAGTCGGGGATGCTGGAAGTGCGCGTTTGCGCTATACATTCCCGAGTAATGATGCTTCCGAACAGACTGTTAGGGGGTTTATTAGTGAAACACGGAGGAAGCACAAGAAGGATGCGGTACATGGTGGTTTGAAGTACATGGTTAATACGGGAAGGTTTTGGGATCCGGAGCTGACGAGACGTGCTTTTATGGATAAGATTACAAGACTCACGTCATACGTCGCCGCCGTGATGAATATCCATTTTTTTACAGCTCATGAGGATTGTTCTTCGAGATATTTCAGCCCTCGACCTGGGCAGCGTGTACGTCCGTAAATTTGAGTGGACTACGCGCTTGTTCATACCCGACCAGGCCTCTGCACAAGGAGAAGAGGTTGGAAGAAGTATAGAGTCCTCATCGTGAACGACAACATGTGGGTAAGGACATGGCACTCCAAATCTGAGAGGAAACACAGGCTTTCACATCGACATCAGGGGGTTGGGACGTAGTGGGATGAGGGATGTGAACCTAACCATCCACGAAGGATGCTGTGAACCCCAAATCCTTGGTTTTTTGAAACCAAAAAGTCCGTACCTCCACTGTACAGACGACTTGGTAATATGAAGACGACCGGTTGAGCTAAACAGGTGTCTTAAAAGGTAATCAATCTAGAAAGAACCAACGGTGTCAACCGCGATCCTCATACAATCGGACGAACGTTCCGCTAACCCCGTCCACTCCGCCCACCTGATCCATATTGGTCAACGCATCTTCTGAGGCGATTTGTTACGTTTTATGAGATCCTGGGATGGGGTCCGACGGGGGGAAGGAAGGGAGCGGGGCCCCTGGAAGGGTTCGAGTGCATAATCGAGAGAGTGCTTATGAATTTAGCAAGAATTAGCAATCCTACGCCTCATACATGGTCGCAGGACGGAGCAGGACCGCCGCTTCACGGGGGTTGAAGGTCGTTTCAGAATGGATAAGATATCGTTTTGTTGGGACTGTCGGTGAGGGTGATACAGATTCGCTGAGAGCCTCTCGGCTGGGAGGTCGTGAGAATTCTCAACTGCTCGTCTGATCGCTCTCATGATCAGCTACAGACCCTCTAGGCGTAAAATAGTTCATAAGTCATAGTCTGTCATAGTACATGGTACGCAATAAAGACTGCAGTGCATGGGCAACATGTCAACAACTATCCATAACATAATAGAATCGATGACAGGGTGAACATAGATCATTCCAGACGCAAGCGATACTTAGCACTGAACGAGGGAATAAATCAATGCTCGAGGATAACCTTGGGAGGCTTGACCCTGGGACGGAACTCCTCCCACTCTGCGTTTGTCCAGCGGTGCTTCCTTAACAAATGCCGTTTCAAGGCGTCATCGCGCGTGAACTTCTTGGAGCACGTATCAACGAGGCATGGTAACTTGACGCTGCCATGATCATCTCGCATTATGTGTCGGTCCATATCGCCTTGATTTTTGCACCACTTATCACATGACGTGCAAGTGACACCAGTGCCGGGAGCGCGTATGGTCGAACCCGTTTTCGCCACTGGTGCACGCCGCTTCTTGGACGCAGGCCCGTCGACGAAATCTTCGTCATCGTCGTGAAGCTTGCTTCTCTTCCGAGGGTTTTGCTTCGCTGGACAAGAGGAAGCTTTTCGTCGACTGAGAGGTTTTGAGAGGTTGCTGCTGCTGCTGCTGGCGTGAGCAGGGGCAGGAGAAGGGCTGATGGGGATGGTGGGAGGCAGCGGCGCATCAATAGACTCGACTTCGGGACAGTCTTCCTCAGTTGTCGAGGGCGGGTCTACGGCGTCGGGGATGTTGCCAGATCTAGAATGAACATGTTGCTTAGAACGTCTCAATGAAGTATGAGAAATACCCACCTGGAACACTCAGGTATATTGACACCCTTAAGGGGGGCACATACTTGAGGAGGATCTGGATTAGCCTGTTTGACCGCCTTTGGAGGGATCAGTTGATGACGAAATATGACAACAACAGAAACTTACGGGCGAGGAGCGAGGTTGGGCCATGCGAGCCATGACAGCTTTCAGAGCATCTTCAGCCCTACCGAACTTGTTGTCGACAAGACAATAGGGAAGTCCGGAGCGGCTCGCGATGCGGTACACATCGACAGTCTCACTCTCCTTGATCAAGCCTACTTCGGTTATGCTCGAAGAAGGTAATGGCTTAGCAGCTTCCTTCTGAACTTGAGGTCGGGGTTGGATCGGTTGGGAGACGGATGCAGGGAACAAGAGATCCAAATCATCGTCGTCCGTTAAGAGAGGAAGGAGGAAGTCGGGGTACAGGGTTTTGCTTTGGCTGAAACGGAGGAGGGCGGAAGGTCTGAAGGGACAGGGCATTGCATTCCCGAAGACATTCTTGGGGCCTTCGCCTGCGAAGGGCCCGGTCTTTGGAACGGCAGAAGGATGTCTGGAGGTGGAACGAGATTTGCAGAGCATTTTACAAAAAAAGTAAGAAGTTGAAAGTCTGAATGTTGAGTGAGATGTGGGTAATGGTTCACGGTGAACGTCACTCCTCCCTTTATATCTGTAAAAGACAAAGCTGGAGTCGCATATGTCACATTTCGTAGGAAGACACAGCGCCAGGCCACCAACGATGAACGTGTATTGAGATGTGATATCTTAGAGGGAAGTGGCCAGTCCCAGTCCACATGGAGCATTCCGACGAGAGGGTCCAGTTCCAAATGGAGGCGGAGGTCAACGCGCGCGGCTCTTTGTTTTTGCCCGGCGGTAGGGTCAATTAATCGCAATATATGGTTGTCATGGGCCACATAATTGGATTCCATTTGGACACAACGTTTATCAGATGGGATTCAAGTAGATCTCCAACAAGATGCAGAGATAGATTGTCCTCGCGCCGCCTGAACTTTCAATGGAAGTCGTGTGCCAGAAAAAGGTAAGGAGACCCCAGAAAGTTCTGGATGTGGTTTTCACCCTCGTTTCCTTGCGCAAAAAACCGATCCATTGTTCTACTTGGCCATGATAGCCCCGTCGTCGGCCGGAGAGGAAAAGCGATCTGCTGCAGACATGAGATTAGGCGCTGTTAAACATGGAAGTAATATGAAGACAAATATTCATTCAACAGACGGACGCGGACGGACGGTTGAGTATGGGCCAGGAAAATTGCAACTTTGCAATCCAAAGCTTAGTTTAAGCAGGGCAAAAGGCGCGAAGTGATAGCGAATGATTGGGATGGTTCGTATTGCTGCATTCGGAACCGTAGAGATGTGTACTAGACGAGAGAAGGACCTAGAAGGACCCGATGAAGACTGCAACTGAGTTGAAAGTAAGGACGGACTCCGATGACATCGATGGACGACGTCCAGCGACGACAGCTGATTCGTGTATGTCGTATCTCTATTTAAGGTTGTCAGAACAGCTCTACGACGAAAGAAGGACCTAGCAAATACCATAAGTAACTTGGGTGGAACTCAAGGACGAACTCGAAAGTCGGACGACATTGCCTGCTTGCGTGTCCTAGGCGGCTGGCAACCTCTGGCAACCCTCCGGAGTCAGGCCCGTGTTAATATTCGAGCAGGATTATCTGGTGCTCCGTGGTGGTAAGTATGAGAAAAGGTGAATGAAATTGACATCACATCAAAACAGGGCCAGATTCATGCACTTTACGTCTTGCTACCAACGTCACCGATTGCAATTATGGCCTTCAGTGAGCTGGACGATTTAGGTGACTCCTGGGCGATACGACCTCTACCTCAAGTACTGGGGCCTAAGCAGGCCTAAGCATCGACAATGATGATCTCGCAGATTGAGAACTCGGAGAAAGCTAGAGAAAGGATGACGTGGGCGACTTCATGATCGTGGTGAGTATATTCTATCATACTTTCTGGACTACTTATCGATGTCGTTCAAATTTCAAATCACAGCTATATCTGCGTCTTCTCAACGCACTTTCTCCATGCACACATTCCCACTTCCTTCCCACTGAGGACCTGAGGCGCGTGTCCACCGCCTTTTCTGCTAGTGGTTCGTGAGTTTTGTGTATAAGGTTCACTGTTTCAATTGACTTCATCTTTGTACTAGAATCTACGAAAACAAAAACCCTACCGCATAACAAACATCACCTGCTAAAGTCAATTCCGGCCCACCCACACGGCGCACATGCGTTCAAGATCCTAAATTGGACAAAGCTTACTTTCCAAGTATCTCCGAGGTTTCACCGAGGGCGTCATATATACACCTTATCAAGAACCAACGAGCGCAGCTTGAACTCTGTTGTTAACATGCCCCTACCACCACGCTTTGCTGATCTGAAGCGAGAAATAGCAGAGTCGTACCCGGATTTTGAGAGACGTGTGACGGATGCTTGGGCTGAGATTGTGAAGCAGCTTGAGGAGACAAGTGAGGCTATTAAGAGGGAGGGGTCGGATGTACGTTTCTTTCTCTCTTGAGTGCTCGGTCTGATTGGGTGATGCTTGTAGTATATACCTCAAGTCCAATTTGACGAGCTGCATAACCTCCCCGAGGAAACTGTTCAGAGAATTCGAAGAGTCGGAAGTGTGGTTATTGGAGACGTGGTGGATGATGCGGACGCGATTGCTTGGAAAAAGTCGCTGGATGAGTTCGTGTCGGCGAACCCAGGCGTCCAAGGTGAGTCTTCTCGCTCTTTCCCAACTTAGCTGACTTGATTCGCAAAGGTTTCCCGGGTAACAATAAACAGTTCTTCCAGCTCTAGTACGTTCCCTCCGTATGACGCATCGTTTACATTGTTTGTTAAGAGAAAGCAGCTGGACCAAACCACAAGTCCAAGCCCGATCACATTCAAATGTCCTCGCAACAACAGTGTGGCTTAACAACATTTACCACGTGAAGGGGAACGAGGACTTGGAAGGCGTAGACCTCTCCGTACCCCTCTCTTATGCGGACCGTTTTCGGATTAGACATCCTGGCGGTGATTGGTCTAGTTTCCCGCCTCACATCGATAGTAAGTACCCTTTGAACGAGGTTCGAAAGTGTTAATTGAGATTATTTTCAGGTGGCTCGATTGAGCGATGGGATGACCCGGATTTTAGAAGCTGTTTTGCGGACATTTTACAAGGGAATTGGCGCCTGCATGATCCGTATGAGCTGGGGAGTCGATTGAAGGCGAAGAGAACGACTTATAAGCGATCTGATGAGGTTTGTTTATACGATCCTTTCAGTGGCGCACCCTAAAACTGCTTATTCGTTTAGTCTACTCTTTTCAGGACGTTCCAAGGCTGGTTGTCCATGAGGTACGTATGATTTTCACTCAAGGGAGTTCGTTGCGTGTTCTGATGAAGAGAGAAGTGAAACTGGACCTACGCAAGGCACACTTAAAGTCTTCCCGGACGTGGGGCTATCTAATGCGTACATCATACTACGACCATTTTTCCGGCCCCTCGTAGATGTGAAGTCTCCGGAAATATATGACCCCAAGAACTGGTCTTTTGGTGCGTATCCTCTCTGAGATGCTTACATCCAACGAAGCGTGACGAGGCCGATTGCAGATATCAGTACTTCCGATTTTCCTGGTATCTACGAAGGTGGTGGGGGATACACTGGTCCGAAACCGAATATTTACACGCACCCGCACCTCCGGCTCGACGAAACGATGACGTCCTTGCCGAAGGTCAACCCTGGGGACATGGTGTTCTGGCATTGCGATGTTGTGCACTCTGTGGAGAGGGAACATACGGGTTTGGAGGATTCTGCAGGTTCGCTTTTGTTCTTTTCCTTCTGCTCTCGATGTTGATGTTGAATGCGGATGATTGCAGTGATGTACATTCCTGCAGTGCCTCTCACACCTCAGAATGAGAGGTACGTTGAAAGACAGAAGGAGGCGTTTTTAGAGGGACGGAGCCCTCCTGATTTTGGAGGGGGAGGCAGGGAGAATGGGTTTGTTGGGGTGGGTGGTGTTGGCGATATTTCGACGCCTGCTGGAAGGAGGGCGATGGGGTTCGCGTGAGTTGTTATTGCGAGCGGAGCATTCCTTTACTAATGCGCTGAAAGCCCGGATGAAGAAGTACAAACTCCCCATTCGCAAAAGTCGAAACTTTTGGCGGGGAAAAAGAGTGTTTCACGAATATCTCATGCATTCCGGGAACTCTTCAAATAAAACTTGGCAAGTATGTTCGTGAAGTGTACCTTTACACACCTATCACAAAAGAATGCAACTTGTCTTATGTATTGCATGTAAAATTAGCCCTCAAACTTGAGTGGCATCTTCAATAATCTTTTGAAATGGCATAAATAGAGTGCCTAAGTGCGATCATTTGTTTCTTCTGAACTGTCGTCATCTCTACAGCTGCATACACAATATGGCCGGTAGTCGCTGGGTCCCCCTCGAAAGCAACCCAGAGGCAAATACTCGTTTTGTCGTTGCGTTCTTCGTTGTCGAAGCTCATCTAGTGTTCAGGTCTTGAATAAAGCAAGTTCCGTCATTCTCAGTTCATCGCCAGGGTATCTGAACGATCATCGGTATCCATCTGACAGTGGTCAAGTCAAGCGGGGCTCGTACCCTCCGTGGCGGAGTTTGGGGATATCTACGGGCTCGATGATGAAGTACGTTCCTTTGTCTCTCATCTGGAACGCAGTTGGTTGACGGGTAATTGCCAGTTATTGAGTCTCGTGCCTCAGCCTGTGAAGGCGGTTATATTGCTCTTCCCGATTTCGGCTGAAACTGAAGCGAAGAAGAAGGAGGAAGATGAGAAGGTTGAGAAAGACGGGCAACATGCGATTGAGCCCAAGGTGTTGTGGATTAAGCAGACGGTATCTTGATGTGTGGTTGGTGGATGCGGCATCTCATCTGCTATCGATTTATAGATCTCTAATGCGTGTGGGACCATAGGGCTGTTGCATGCCCTCGCAAATGTGAGCTCTACGCGCATATATTGATTCGTATCTGACCTTTTGCTTGGTCAATGACAGTCAAATGTACCCTTCATTCCTGATAGTCCTCTGGCCAAGTTCGTTGACGAATGCCGAAGTATATATGGCACTACACCTCTACCACGCTCTTCTGATTGTGCTACACACAGAAATAACACCAGACAAACGCGCAAAGCTCCTAGAAACTACCTCCCTCTTCGCTGACATCCACGCAGAAGCAGCCACGGCCGGCCAGACGGAAGTACCACGCGACCTCGATACCGACCTGCACTTTACCTGCTTTGTAGAGTCGGCTCATGATGGGACGGGATCGCGGGTTATTGAGCTTGATGGACGGAGGAAGGGGCCTGTGGATAGAGGGCAGTGCACGAATTTGTTGAGTGTAGGTCATGAATACGCTTGGTTTGCTGGTGGCTGACTGGGTTTTGCTGTAGGACGTCGCGAGGATTGTGAAGGATGTGTATCTCACTGAGGGGGCTGGGGTGAATTTCAGTATGATGTATCTCGGCCCACCGAGTGAATTTTGAGCTTGAGGAGCGGGTAGCATGTAATTGTAATTTAGTTATCATTCACGTGTAAAATCCAAGAAAATTCTTTCCTCTTACCACCACCACAACATGCGCGTCACTCTCCTCAGACTAGCAGAGTCCGTGTCGACAAGGCTGCTGAACCTCCGCGAAGCCGGCGCGTCGCTCTATCCACCAATACCGTACGCCCAGAACCCGTTTGCCAAAGACTTGGCTGAGGCCTAAGTTCTGACTATGGAATACGAGCAGGTTGTTCCGCCGGGTTTTGCGTGCTCATCGACATTTGCCATTAAGTATGCGATCGTTGGGGGACGCGTATGTCAAGTCAGGTGTGTAGAATCTCTGTTCTTTTCTTGCCTTGCGCTTGGGCATCTCATTGCTCACTTCTTCGGGCAGAATACAGACGACATCGAGAAACAACAAACCCCGTACACATAATTGGGTTCCTCTCACAATGGAAGATGTATCTGGATGGACTGCCGCAGGGGGAGGAAGCGAAGAATTTCAAGGGGAAGAAGCTGGATCATACGGTGTTTGAGAAGGTGTGCTGGATTTGCTTTTTTCTTGGTTAAGGTTTACTCATGTTGGATGGACCTGGTAGATGTCAAGCGAACAGCTGGGACAACTCTACGAGCTCATGCATGCTTCCAAGGATGTGTGGAAACCTATATCAGAGGAATCAGAGACGTAACGTAGGTCCCTAGGAATGATATGGTATACCAAGTCAAACTTCCTCAGTTCTTCCTGAGTACCCTGCACTATCGTCCTACTCATCTTCCATTGCCGACGCCGAAAAAATGTCTTCACCGTCATCCTTTTCTTCCTAAATGTTCACACATCTCATTGGCTTCATCACGTGTGTACGTCTCGCTCTATATAAATCCGGATGGGAACGGCCAACATGGCTTAAACGCCCCCTCTTCCCGACATGTCTTTTGCTTCAGCTCCAGTACGTCATACCCACTTTCCGTCTACTCATTGTCTAACTCGCCTTGGCTGTAGACTGTTCCGACCAACACGTCTCACTATGCTGATTTGCCAGCAGCCAGTTCGGCGCTCTTCCAGGCCAAGGCTCGTAGAGGTGATGCGATTCGAATGATACCATCGTTTGACTGGGTTAATGGTGTACAGGTCTGACGTTTGATCAGATTGCGAAGGCGATTGGGAAGGATGAGGTGTGGTTGGCTGCGGCTTTCTATGGTCAGGTACGATACGATTCCTTGTATGATATGCCAGCGAGACTCATGTGGATGTAGGCAAGGTTCACCGAGGATGAGCTGATTACCGTCGGCGAGGTCCTTGGCATCGGATCGAGCGAGTTGGTCAGTCAACTGGGCAGTCATTGGTGGCCTAACCGTGGACTGGGACCTATGCCGCCTACTGACCCAGTCATCTACCGACTTTATGAGGTTTGTGCGAATGCATTCTGTGTTGACGATGCTCTTATGTCATTCACAGAGCGTTCTCGTTTATGGACATGCTATCAAGGTGAGCGTCTCCAGTTTAGAATGATGACACGACCTGATATTGAGTTAATGAAGGCGGTTATCCATGAGAAGGTGATTTTGTCGGCGATTTTAACTGTGGTCCTTTCTGATTTCATTTACATTAGTTTGGTGATGGTATCATGTCGATGATCGACTGCAAGATCAACGTTGAGCGGAAGGAAGACCCCAAGGGTGATCGCGTTCTTCTTACCTTTGAGTACGTGGTTCTCTACTCGCATCCATTCAAATGTTCACATTTCCTTCCTAGTGGCAAATTCCTTCCATATGCGAGGTGGTAAACAGCTAAATGGACAAAAGGTAGTAAAAACGATACCTTGAATATACTTTTCTTTTGTTCGTGCCAAGAACAAAGCAACTAATGAAACAAAGGGTGGATTCGGCAACCCCCCCGCCAACAATCTCCGAATTCAAGGCACGAGCACGAGGACGGGGGTGGCTCGTTTCCTTATCTGGCGATTTAGATCTCAAAGCCAAATTGTTCATGGGCCACTCGTATATGTTTTTCGTTTCTTTCTCTCTAACCACGACCAGCTACGAACCATCAGCTGTTGAGCAGCTATCACGACGTTCTCTTTTCTTTTTCTCTATCTCTATCTTTGTTATACCGCTGATCATGATGCTGGACGTTATCTCTACACTCTTTCCAGCCCCAAGTCTGGAGGAGGTCATTGCTTCGGTATGCCACTTTCTTCTTTTCCTTTCCTTCAATTCCTGAACGCGCCTTTGTTTTCGTTCCAGGTCAACAAAGACACCACGACACATAACGATGTCCGTGACATCGACGACGTTCTTTCATCCCATCCTGCTCTTGCGTTCTGTGAACGCGTAGATTTTGTCAAGTACCCGTGGCTTATTGAGAAAGTTGACGCTACCAAGCCACTTGCGCCGCATGATGATAATAAGCCTGCTGTTCCTTTTGAGGCGCCTGCGAAGGCTCAGAATGGGGTTAGTTCTCCTCTCCTTCTTCGTGCAACAGAGTTTGATGTTGAAACGTTGATGTGATTTAGCTTGGCTCCACGAGTGTTGTAGTGAGTAAACCGGCGCTTCACCTTCTTGGACAGGTTACGGTGGAACCGCTTCAGGTGCTTTTTAACCCTGAAGTTGAGAGGAGGCGGCAGGTTGAGCTGTTGCCGCTGCCTGTACGCCTTTCTCCTGCACCCGTTGGGTCTCGTCAGGCGTCCCGTTCCCCCAAAGTCACGTCGAAGGCTGCCTCTCAGTCGCCCCATTCTCCTGCAGTCGCACTTCCCCGAGTTCATCATGTATCGAAGGCTACCCCTCCCCTTCCTGTGATTGCGCTTCCTGATGTTCCTCGTGTACCAATCTCGACGTCCCAGCCGGAACGGTCTCCAAGTCACGAGCTCTTGTGGTGCGATCCTGTCGTTGCTGGTGTCAACGATGCGATGACTCTTACTCCGCCACAACAAGTACGAGTTGCAACACCTGTGCAAAATTGTCAGCCTTTTCCGTCGGGTTCGAGTTGGAAGGTGCAGAATGGGCAGAACCCCATTCACAGCGTGAGGGGATTTAAGCAACACGTATCAGGATCCAAGCAGAACGTGGCTGTGTCCAAACAACACGTATCTGCACCCAAGCAGCACACGGCTATGTCCAAACGGCACGTATCTCCACCCAAGCAGATTGCATCGTCCGAGCAAAGTGCAGCTTCGCTCGAGCGCATTGCAGCTGTACAGAAGCAGAATGCAGCTGTAATGGAGCAGAACGCAGCTATATCGAGGCGCAAGGCGGCTTCTGGGCCCAAGCAAAGTGCAGCTACATCCAGACAAAACGTACCTGCACCCAAGCATGTTCCCAGTCGACAGAGCAAAGCCATTCATCCCTCACCACTGCGCGATAATTACGTCGCACCTGAGACAGGGTCTAGCCCGACTATCAGGACACCACCCACCTCTTTCATTGCCCCACAGCACTCGCAGATGCAAGGCACCTGGGCAGCTGCACCAGCTCAAATTCAACAGATGCCTGGTTTTTTGCGTTATACCGGGGTTCCAGTCGGTTTCCCTGTCCCTGCAGTTCAGACGGAGGTTCGCCCACAGATTGCGCTTCCTCGACGAGCCTCTCCCCCAGGGTTTTCATACTCTAATGCACCAACCTCTTACGTAGCCGCTCCAGTTGTTGCAGCACAGACACAAGGGTTCCAAGGCTACATCACACCTGTTACGGCGAGCTATAATGTCGGTCCCGTCATTTCATTGCCAGTCATTAGACAAGACGTTCAGGTTACCGCTGATCCTTGTCGGAGAGCTAGCTGGGTGCAGATGCTAAGCGAGCAAAACGCGGCCGTTTCTAGCCAGGCAACAAGCGTCCCATCATCCAGCAAGCGAAGGGCACCTCCTGATGACAGACTTCCTCCATCGAAGAAAGCTCGGGTGGCGAAGTCGATGAGGACTGGAGTCCATGCGACTTATAGGTCTCCACAAGTTAATACTGGTACTCAATCATGTCCAATTTATGTGTATGTTTTGTGATACCAATGATCTTTTACGTTCTTCCACTAATGTGTGCCATTGCTTAGACGTTAACTGTTGTACGTTGCACGCCATACACCTCCCCAGGCGCGAGAAACGCGTCCTGGCTGACACAGGGTTATTTTTGGAACGAGCCGGTCGGGCTGAGCAGTCGTTTGCGAAATGACACGCGAAGCATTCAAGCATGGACTGGGCACCACGGTTGTTATTTGAACTAGACTGGTTCGTTTTCAATTACCCCTTTTACGATACCGATCCCTTAAATAACGCGTCTCTTTCGTTTGATCGCCCTCACCTAATTTGCCTCCTACCATATCCATTGTTAAAAACAGTTTTCCAAAACACAATCATATTTATTGATTATGTCTTATGCCTCTGCTCAGCTCTCTGCCTCTGCGCCTGGCGCGCATAGTCCCAAGCCTTCCTCTGCCCTTGCAACGTCGTTCATGGGCAACTGGACGTCTGATGATGACCTCGACAACATAGGTCGTCAATATTCGTTCTGCTACAACGCCAACTTCAGCAAAGTGGGCTCTCAACGTTACGACGCAGCCCTCTCCGAATTAGTCTCCTATCACTTCGAAGGACCTCAATCCAAGAAAGCCGGTAATGCCAGGACGTCTTCTTGGTTCGAGGATGCGCGTGTCATGGAATTGCTCTCTGAGGACGACGTTTTAGACTTGGCCGATGCTTCCAAGGCCGAGCTCCTCGATGCTCAGTCGACCAATGCAGCAGTAGGAGATCTGGAGGTCACCGCAGCAGGTACATCTGCTGCACCCGCATCGCTGGCGATGCTGGGATCGATGACCCCTATCTCCACTTCCTCGTCTGCCGCAGATTGGTTGAATGATGATCGCGTGTGGGATGGCGAGAACGTACGTCCTTCTTACTTCTGAGTCTGTTCCCATCTCACCTTCCACATGTAGACGACCCCAGAGTGCGCTCCTACCCATCCTACACAGTCCATCAAGCAGTCGATGAAGGATGGGAAAGAATCTTTCATACCCAAGTTCAAACCCTTCGTCGACGGCAAACCATCATCCATGGTAAGGGTCACAAGCGGACCTGGCCTCGGTATCAAAATGACCCCCACCAAAAGTTCAGAGGTATACGAAGCCGTCGTCCTCGCTTCGATGGCTAGTGCCACCTCCTTCCTCGTTCCCGACAGACCTCGCCTCACTGCCGTCAAGTCCGACGAGGACATTCATGTTTCTCCTTTCATGCTATCTCATCCAAGTCTGGTGGCCAGCGTTTCCTTCGCCGTCTCCAGCCCCTTGATTCAAAATGCTCCAGAGGCGCCTCGTCTTTATCATAACAGGGTGGATGTGGACAGCCCCACCATGAGCTATACGCCAGCCCAGATTGACGCTGCCCAATTGGTAATTCAGACCCCTCAACCTAACCATACCTCCAACATGATGGACAATGCTTCAGCCGCCCTCTCCAGCCCTTCGCTCCAGAATGCTCCGAAGGCTCTTCGCAATCATTATGCTAGAGCGACCGCAGATAGCCCAACCACTAGGTACTCATCAGCCCAAATAGATGACGCTCAGTTGGTCAACTCTCCCAAGTTCAATCTCATCTCAAACATGACGGCCAGCGTTTCATTTGCCGACTCGAGTCCCCTGCTTCAGAACGCTCCGAAGGCTCCCCGCCTTTATCACGCCAAGCTGGCCATGGACAGTCCAACTACGACTTATTCTTCAACCCAGATTGACGAAGCTCAACTGGTCAAGACCCCTGAGCATATCTCCCGGCGGCGCAACGTCCATGGTTCAAGAACCTCTATGCACTATACCAACAACACTTTCGACGGGCCATTAGACACTCCATCGAAACCTAGCTCCTATCGCACCTTCCTCTCTAGCGAAAGAATGCAAATTGCTCATCTCAACGCAGCTCTAGCCTCTCGCCCACAAATTTATGACACGCCGTCAAAGATTAGAATGTCTGATTCCCCCCTCTTGGAAAAACCAGAGCGGAGAGTTCTCGCATCCAATACAAGCCTCGATCAGCACCCTTCTCCCGAATCAAACTCCACCTGCCTTGATACTTCAGTTCACTTTAATAGACCAGTCCGCAGTGGCCCCCCAGTCTCCCCCCGCCTACCGCCGGCCGCCAGTCCCCTCGAGCCCAGTTCGTTTGTCACTCCTCAAAAGAGGGGGCCCCCAAGTATCTCAATGAGGCTCGCATCCCCTCGTGTTAAGGTAAGCCTAG
The DNA here is from genome assembly GCF_000143565.1 of Laccaria bicolor S238N-H82. Lineage (NCBI taxonomy): Eukaryota > Fungi > Basidiomycota > Agaricomycetes > Agaricales > Hydnangiaceae > Laccaria > Laccaria bicolor. Next base: position 163,289 of record NW_001889901.1, read on the forward strand.
CCATTTGGTCCAGCTCTTCCTCTCTAATGTTTGTGTCTTAGACTCGCTATGCGTCTTTCGCCTCCCCCACACCCCTACCATCCAACGTCATCAAATCCATTCCACGTATGACCCCTCAAGATGACGCATCTGCGAAAGTTGAGTTGTCCACAAGCTCTTCACTCAGCATCTCTTTCCCTCGCGTTGAAACAATGTCCGGATTAACCGAGCAAGCCAGCCATGTTTCCCTAGTCTCCAATAGTTCTTCCCTTCAAGAAAACACCCCAAACCCTAGTCTAAACCCCGTCTCGTCTCCACGTTCCCTCGGCGACCTTTTCTCCCCTTCTGCCCGTGGCGAGCCGATCTTCCCCAACCTCTACACTTCCGAACAGATCTCTGAACCTGGCTTCAATATATCTCCTGCCCCTCCTCATCTACCTTTGCCTTCCAGTTACCTCGGGCCTTATTCGTCCGTCTGCCCTCAAAACGACGTTGAGGTAAGTCAGATTGTTAGAGCCAGCTTTGCCCTCTTGAATATTCAATCCTTATTTCAGACTCGCAATGTGTCCCTCATCTCCCCCCACACATCCATATTGGCCAGTTCTATTGAGTCCGTCCTATATGCCGCTAGAAGCGACGCGCCTCTAAAAACAAGCACTTTATTAAGCTTCTCTTTCCCTCGTCTCACGTCAATACCGGAAACGACAGAGCAGGTGGATGACGTCCCTCCCATATCACCAGACATCCAAAATCTCGTCCTGGATCCTTTTTCCCCTTTACCATCTCCATGCAACATTTCTCCCGCTCTGGGCACCACAGACTCTTCCCTACGAATCAGCAAAAGTTTTGAGGGCCTCGGCCTCGGACTTCCTTCAACTCTCACTTCTGAATCATTGGCCGACAAAGCCACATACGAGGATTCCCCGTTACTAGATGTCGTCTGCTCCCAGGCGAACGCAAGCGGAAACACTGAACGCCCCAGGTTACCCTCCCAGCTGGCTTCAGGACTCAACTTCCCTGATGACCATTCTGGCTCGTCCGATATTACGCTGTTCGATAGCATCGATAGCGATCAGGTGGAGCGCACAACGTCTGTCGAAGATGCGGCAGTTACAGCTCTTCTTGAGGCGCTATCTTCTTTTGAGCAGCAGCGCGAATCCTACGACCTTCTCCCTTCCAGAAGCTTCATGCAATTGCACCGATTTCCGAAGCGATCTCTGTACGACATTCCTGAGGCAGACACACCTCCAGCCACACCTCCAACTCCCCTCCCCACCTCCGCACACATACCTGATGCCTCCTCTTACACCAACGACGCCATTGAACAAACACCTCATGCTTCCTCCTCCTCATCCACAGAGACAGATCACATCTCTGAAGCCTCTACCTATTCAGAAACATCTCACATCTCCGAACCCTCGCATTCCTTTTCACCCTCCACACAAACGTTTCACACCCCATCTCAATCATCGCCCTCCTCCTTACCACAGACACCTCACGCCTTCTCCGACGCCTCTACAGAAAACATTGTAAAACCAAAAAACATCATAAAATCAGCCCGAAGGCTCGCGGTTCCTGCCTGCTTGAGTTCGTTGACTTTCAAAAACCAAAAACAACAACAGCCTTCACTCGCCGCCATCAATGCAGCTACTCATCATGGACAACCCTCCGAACAAACGCCTCACGCCTTATCTCCCTCAGAAAACACTATAAAACCAAAAAACAACATAAACCCGGTCCGAGGACTCGCGGCTTCGGCCTGCTCGAGCTCGTTGACTCTGAAAAGCCAAAAACAACAACCTTCGCTTGCCGTCGCCGATGCCCCTTCCCAGCCATCCGCAAATGCTCCTCCAGTTGCCTCCTCTTCCTCCAAGAATATTTTCAAATCGGTTCGAAGACTCGCAGCTTCGGCCCTAAGCTCGTTGACTCTGAAGAAACCACAATCACTTATCGTCAATCTGGCCACTCATCCCACAAATCAGCCTTCTGAACATACGCCTCAGTTGTTCGCAAATACTCCTCAGCCTTCCACGGATACACCTGAGATCTCCTCCTCCCCCTTCTCCACCACAACCGCCTTGCCTCCCTCCTTCTCAGAAAATGACTTAAAATCGGCACGAGGACCCGCGGCTTCAGCCAGCTTGAGCTCGTTGCCACCAAAAAAACAAAACCAACCACAACGTTCACTCGTTCCCGGAGATCAACCCTCCAATCATACGCCTCAGTCGTTCGCAAATGCTTTCCAGCCGTCCACGAATACACCTCAGATCTCCTCCCCCTCCCACTCCTCACCCGTCACCGCCTTGCCTTCCTCCTCCTCAGAAAATAATTCAAAATCGGCACGAGGACCCGCGGCTCCGGCCAGCTTGAGCTCGTTGCCACCAAAAAAACAAAAACAACCACAACCTTCACTCGTTCCCGGAAATCAGCCCTCCAATCAAGCACAGTCGTTCGCAAATGCTCCCCAGCCCTCCACGAATACACCACAGATCTCCTCCTCCACTACCACCACCCCCTTGCCTTCCTCCTCCTCCTCAAAAAATGACCTGAAATCGGCACGAAGACCCGCGGCTTCAGCCTGCTTGAGCTTGCTGCCACCAAAAAAACAAAACCAACCAAAACTTCCACTCGCCTTGCCTTTCTCCTCTTCAAAAAATAATTTAAAATTGGCACGAGGACCCGCGGCTTCGGCCTGCTTGAGCTCGTTGCCATCAAAAAAACAAAGCCAACCAAAAACTTCTTCACTCGTCATCATCACGGCCGAAAGTCCCGACTCGGCTTCACCACCTCTTACGACGGGTTTGAATGGATCGCAAGACAAAGGAGCAGACGGATCGAATCGATTAGAGGGAAGCAAATCTGGAGCGCGAATTCGATGGCCGTTTAATCACAAGTTCCGCTGGACGACTCTGGCTGAATCCGAGGAGATCATTGCGAGTTCTGATATGGGGAGCAGCAGCAACGAGCCGCCGCCGATGTCTCCCCAGTGCATCATACATGAAGACGTTCCTAGGACGACTTTGGGTGTCAATGGAGACGGGGGTAGGGGAAAGGGAGTGTTGAAGTTCTTATTCTAGCTGATTTGTATCTATTGTTACTCCATATGTCTATGCTTTTTAAACTTCGCTGAGGATTCAAGCAAAGCAAGTGAGAAAAAGGGTCAGTGTGCCTCGCTGAGTTGCCATTGAGAATCTCGCACTTCTGTTGAAAAGAGATTTTGATTCAGATTTATCGGAAACAGCTATGGTATGTCGACAATATACTACAAGTAGAGGATATTCGTGTATAGAAACGGTACCGGTATAGAGTAGACAGGGTAAATCATACAGTAACTACTAAAATTATCAATATCATACAAGGATCCATTGACCTAGAAACACGAAACCAACATCGAAGAGACTCAGAACGAGGAGTGATGAGGCAAAAGAGACTGGGTCGACGACCTGGAGGAGAAGGCCGGAAGAACCTACGCGCTCCTCTTCTTATCCGAGGAGCTTCCTGGTGCGTCAACGTCTTCGACGAACCTTCCCCTGTCGCCTGCAGGGGGTGGGAGCGGGGGTTTCTTCGAGCCAAAGAGAGATGCAAAGTTCCTCTTCAAGCTCTTGTTGTTCTGCGGACCTGCACTGGTGGGAGGAGGAGCCTCCTCGGCATTCTCCTCCTGAGGTACCTCACCGGGAGCTAAACCCGATCCAGGCTTCACCTGCTCCTGATCCGCCTTGCTCAAAGTGCCTTTATTACCCTCTTCAGGCTTGCCCCCCGTCGTCAACTTCTTGAATAAGCTAGGGCCCTTCTTGACGCCGTTATCACGCTCTCCGTGCAGCTTGATATATTCCTCCCCTCTAATCCTCAAAAACTCCTCCAACAACGCTGCGTTCCGGCTATTCGCCTTGTACATCGCCAATACAACGTCCCCAGCAACCGGTACGAACCCCACGCCAGCACTGACTAGGTTGTTCATGAGCATCCGCCTGACGAGCCATCCGGGAAGATCTGCCTGCCGGGCTTTCCGCAGGACGAGGTAGTAGTTCAGACCGATGTCCGCAAAGTCTCCGACGAGTGGTAAGAGGCCTATGATGAATGCCCAGCCGAAACGCATCCCGCAAATGGAGAACCCCTTGTCGAGGTAGTGTGCGCGTTTCTGTACGGATTTGAGGATTTTGGCGTCTCGTGCTGAGAGGCCTGGGGGTGGTGCACGCTGGTGAATGGATCGTTAGGTTCTTGGACGTCGTACAAGTAGTTTGAAATCTTAAACACACCTTTCTCTGCTTTTTCTTGCCTCGTTCGTTGGTATATGTTTCGTAAAGCGGGTCTTCAGGAGCGTACTGCTCCAGGTGCTTTGCGAAGAGTTTCTTCCCCGCTTTTCCGAGCATGGCCGACATGATGGTGGTTGGAAGAAAGAAAGATGTGGTATAAGCTAGGTTATGCTAGCGTCGGTGGGGTATGTATATGGTGGAGGAAGAAAGAAAAGGGCGGTTGACATGTGTGGAGTTTGGAGGCGGTGAACTTGTAATTGTGAACGTCATTGGAGTTTCATTAATTTTCATTTTACACCCGCAGACGACTCGGGCAATGGACAAAAAAATATTCCGAGATCTCTTGCTCATTCAGACTCGACTAATGAGTAACTTTTACAAGACCCGTTCTGCTTTCCCCGAGAGTAGCCAGGCCCGCATCGCCCATCGCCTGAGTGTTCGGGTTCATATCAGCACTAAAACACCATTCAACGTTCGGAGCAACTTCATCCCGAGGTTGGTACGAAATTGCAACTTGAATTCAAGGCCTTCTTGCACAAGGCTGTTTAACTCTTCTTGTATATCCGAACTGATGACAAGTTCAGACGTACTCGTCATGCTCACCGACTTGAGTTGAGCTACAGCCGTTCGTTCGGAGTCTATCTTGTCAGCTCGCGGAGCGCACTTTCGGAATCTGCGCACAAGCACGTCCCGGAGCAAATGCATGTGTCCATTAAGAGAAGTGGCGCCGTGGTATGAGAAGCTTCGCAGATTCGGAAGAAGAATTTCTGGATGAGGGTAGTTGAGTCGTTTGAGGAATTCTTCCGTGAGTAACTTGACGGGTAGATAGCCGAGGAAGTTGAGTGATAGATCCTTCACTGACGGAATGTTGTTCAATGCCTGAATCATATTATGGTCCTCCAGCACCAAGGCACTCCAAGTGAATTTTTCCAAGCGAGGCGAGGATCGTAACAAATTTGTGATTTGCAGAAGGACGGCGTCCTGTGGCTCGTTGTCATCCGGGTTGATGAGGGAGAATTCACGCAAAGAAGGAAGTGTGACTTGCCCTCCGAAAATCCAACCTGTTTCGAGGCGGACATCGTCAAATTTGAAGTGGAGCTCGAGATATTGTAGATGTTCCAACAGGAGCGGTCGATGGCGTAGTTGTTCATCTGGTGGATGCAGCGAATACCTTGTTTCAATGGCTTTGAATGTGCAGCGGACTATATGGGGCGCGTTGTGGAGAACAAATCGAATCTCATCCCTGCAACAGTGTTCTGCAAAAAACTCCTGCAATTGTTGCCATGGAGCTACTAGCACGCGCAAGAGCCCGAGCGAGCGACTAGCATGGATACGAAGTTCTGAGAGTTGTGGGGCGATGTTGAGTAAATCCAACTCCCCTTCTGGAACTAGTACAACCTGAATAGTAGCAGTAGTAAGAAGGGGTAGGGGTTTTTTGGCGGGGGAAATGATTTTAAGGCAAGCTTGGAGGTCGTAAAAAGATATGTATATTTCTCTCCATCGTGCTGAGACAGACGCAAAGAGAGTCAAGACTTGTACCGGAGGATGGTAGCGCCACGGCCACGCCGTCTGCAGAAACTCCTTTGTCTCGAGACAAAAGGAGATGGGGAGTTTTCCGGTTCTGAACAGCCAGTCACGGAGAAGAGCAGCTTGGGCCTTGTAGTTATCCCTCGATAGCCGTAGATGCAGAGTTGTCCAAAGGATTGGAGTTGACCAAACGACATCTCTCCAACAACGGCATATTTTGCCCAGAAAGAAAGGAGTTACTCCCACAAAGTCAGTCAACGAGCCCAAGGCATTGAAGAATATTTCAGCCTTAATCTCCGCTGGAAGTTGGTTGATCGGGAAGAGAGAGTTGAGTTGTGTGTTCAATTGTTGACGCTCCTTTTCTTGTTTAACTTGAAGAGGAACCCGCGTGTGTTTTCTTAGTGCCTTTGTTTCCACCATTTACGATTCTTAAAGTCCCACTTGTCGGATTAAAGCGTTTTCATTATTCGAAAGATCTTCTGATTTTTCGAGTCACTCGTCGTTGTTATGAAATGGTTACTCACTAAGGTGTTTGAAAATGGATCGATATCAAAAGGGCGGTTACTTTGTGAGACCACAAAACGTTGGAGGTTTTCAAGAGGTTTTACCCTTGGCGACCAATTGGCCATGTTTGCTCCGGCTTTTTCCGTTTTGGGACAATATTTACGTCACGTTTTTTGCCGTAAGTCTTGTGCCTCACGCTGCTTTGGATATTGTAGTGCTTCATTCATTCGCCGAGGACTCCTAAACCAAATTCAAACTCGTTGAGCGGCGAGAATCGTATGACGCGTTCGGACATTTGGCCAAACCCCAATTCAATTGCAAACCCTACACTGGCACCCGGATACTTATAGTCTTCTTGCTCGAATGCCGACATGGACAAGATTTTGGAATAGCAAGGTTCACCGAAAGAAAAAAAACTCAAGTGATTCCCGACTGGCCGCACAGGTCGCGTCAAATCATAAGGACCTCGGAATCCGTCCTCACTTCCAACCGAAGGTGGTACAAGTTCGTCAATTCCTCTTTTGTCGTATACCTGCTTTGATGACTTCAAAACGTAGGAGTACGACTTTCGCGGGTCAGCCGTCGGCGTTTGTATATCACCCATCTCCGGTGTATGTCGTTACTTCCGGTCACGGCTTGAAGCCTTTACTTGTCCCAGGTTTGTGTTGGCAACTCTGGACACGGGGATACGACATACTCAAGTCAGTAGATGTCGATTTGTGCCTTTCTGTATGCTTGAACCAGGCGCACCAACCGAGTAAAGCCTTTCCTGGTCTTCAACTGAGCGTCTGTGGGTTGGCCGTGAGATAGCCCTATGTAGGGTACCAGGTAGTCAGCCGTATCACGTCAACCATCTGCAAAGTACGTATATGTTTTTTTTGCTATGCAGCTTCCAGGTTTTGCAGCACTATATCTGATATTCCCGCCAGATCGTGTCTCCTTTGTCTGGCCAACCACGAGGCTATGCCCATCGGATGGCCAAATGAAACAATGGACCGCAGCTTTAGGCGAGGAAACGAGGGTACAAACCGCGAGACCAATCTACATGTACATCCTGATGCGGACCTTTTAGAAATCCCATCTAATCGAAGCTGTAACCATGCGGAACCCTATTCGTGGCCCATAGCAACAAGATGCGATTAATTTACCCCACCGCCGGGCAAAGACAAAGAGCCTCACGCGTTGATATCCACCTCCATTAGGAACTGGACCCTCTCGCCGGCTTTTCCCTGTGTACTAGGACAGGCCAGATCTCTTGAAGATATCACATCTCAATACACGTTTATAGTTGGTGGCCTGGCGCCGTGTCCTCCTGCGAAATGTGGCCGCTTCGACATATGCAACTCCAGCATTGTCCACTACAGGTTTAAAAGAGGACCGATGTCTCCTGCAAACTATCAATCACGCCCCACTTAACACTCAACTTTGTACACTTCGATTTCTTGTAAAATGCCCTCCCAGTCCACTTTCAACTTCAGCTACCCTTTGGCTGCTGCAAAAACCCAACCCTTCGCAGGCGAAGACCTCATGAACAACTTCTTCAGCGCTCCATCTCCCTTCCCCTTCGCGTCTTGCGCCCTTGAACATCTTAACACAAGCAAGAAGCAGTACTCTGGCTTCCACTCAAAGGAAAGCGACGGTTTGGCGCTCTTCCCTATGGGTGATGGAGCCGCTACCTCGGAGGTTTTCAACAACGGTACTGCTCTTGATGGGATTTTCTCACTGGGCGACTGGATCGTCCTGGAAGATGAACCTGCTCCTTCTCTCCCTCCCAGCTTTTTTGTCGAGCCTTTCACTAGCACCTCTGAGGCTGTAGAGCCGCCGGTCAAGGTCGCTTCGCCCGAGAAAGCGGCTCTGTCGTCTGGATGCGTCTTAAATCTGATCCAGCTTCCCTCAAAGGAAGGAGCTCATCCAATTCCTTCTTCGAGCACAACTGGGGCAGGCTTAGTCAAGGAGACCCCGGATTTTTATTTCGACCGCGTGGAGAGCTCTATAGGTTTGCCTTGCTTCGTCAACGACAAGTTTGGCAGGGCGAGAATTTCCCTGGGGGTTACTGCGCCCCACTTGGCGCGCCTATATTCCCGATCCGTAAGTTGCAGTCTTGCTATCTTTCGTTATGTATCTAATCTTTCGAAAGGCGATTAAACAGGCTGACTCAGTTCCTCATGAGCATGTCCGACTTTCAGACGTCAATTCTTATGCCGATGTGGGGTATGTGATTTTTTTCATCTTTCAATTAACACGGCGTTTGACTAACATATTTATCATATCTTCAGTGACATCCATAATGCTGTAGACTTATCTCTGACAGTCGAAGAGAGTTACGAGGTCCAGTCTGTTTACGCCCCGCTGCCTCACACTGTCCCTGTCAGCCCTTTTCCCGTTCCTGCGCGCGCGAGCTCCAGCAGCGACCTCGCAAAGCCTGTCAATCCACCAAAGGCCTTAGCTCTTCCCGCGAAACGAAATCCTCGCAAGAGAAGCCAGGTGGACGAGGATGACGAAGATTTCGTTGGCGGGCCTGCGCTGAAGAAGCGGAAAGCGGACTCGACCACACGCGCCTCCAGGGCTGGTATCCATTGCCATTTGTGCGGGAAGTGGTGCGATAACGCTAACAATATGAGGCGCCACATGAGGAAAGATGGTCATGGTAGCACCAAATTGCCATGCCTGGTCAAGACTTGCTCGGGACGTTTTACTCGGGAGGACTCCTTAAAACGACATCTCGAGAATAAGCATCAATGGGAATTTCCGAACCCGGTGTGGGACGCGTGGATGGTGAAGCAAAAAGAGGACCTCGCCGAACAAGCGAAATCAATACTGACTTACTGACCATTATTCTCTCATACACCAATAAGTATCGGCTCTATCATCATGCACATATTATGCCTACGATTCTATTATACTACTATATCGACACTTATAGTACCCCCTAGCTATCATCTCTCAAATGTATACCCTACTGATCTAAGTAATTACTATGAACAATCTATGACTTTTATGAATTCGACCGTGGCATCGACTCAGCGCCACCTGCAACGAGCTCCAGGATTGGCCACTTTGGGTCTTGGCAGGCAGGAGCGTTACTCAAGCTTGCGCATATCCTCCATCCCATGATACATATGTTCTGTAGCTACTGAAATAACTAAAGGACCATAAGTTCGAACGCTTCACGTACTCATTGTCCACCGACTCGGCTTGTACATCTTCGTCAAACATCTTTCTCGGTTTCTTTTTAGGAGAGTGAGTGTCTGACTGGGATAAGGAGTCAAGTTCGTCGGGGCTGGATGAACCCGAGTCCACCACCAGGGGCAGGGCACTCCGTTGTCCTTTGGAACGCGACATGTAGGTAGTGATTGGCTTCCTTGTTCCTGAAGATGCTCCGCTGCTCTTCACCTCAAAATTGCTCCCCCCTAAGTCCGTGAAGGCCTTGCCATTTACCTTCGCTGTCATACTAAAGCCATGCCGCTTGTGTAATCGTATGGCTGTCGATGTTTGCAAAGTTTCTTCGTTGGCTTCCAGCTCTGATTCCAAGTTTTCCATCCCATAAGGTAAACCTGGATAAGGAGGTTCGAGAGGACCAGAACTTCTTGAGCCCACTATATGAGTCAGTCGTTGGCGTCTGTTTTGGGTCTATAGAGCTTCAGACGCTATATTGATCCTTTTTGAAACAGTTATATCACCATGCCAGACTGATAGTCAAAGTTTTGCTTACCGCAAACTTCTACACTGAAAGTTTACCGCTGCGCGGGCGCCTGGAATGATTTATTGAATGAATAATTTTTACGATGCGTCACAGGTCAGTTTCGCGTGACGCGACGCGATTCTCCCCTGAATTCAGCATGTGTTTCGTCATGATGCCATCCACAAGACTATCACCATTTTCAGCGCCATTTTGGAAGCGACTTGGTATCCAGGACATCTGTTTGCGCGAGAGCTAGAGAGAGCCAGTGCAGACCAAGTGCAGACTGTCAACAAGAGGACATTCGGATCGGCCCATCTCTTTCTCACGAACTTTTTGCTTCCCTTCGAAAGGCTGAATGAGGATCGACGCCGGGTAAGAGGATACACGGATACAACCTACAGGGCACATTGCGTATGAACCCTAGTCTACCCCAGGTGGCCATTATAGGGTTTAAGGTATCAGAGACAAAGTACCTCGTCAAGATGGGCGCCTTTGCGGGGTTCCGAGGGCGCACGAGTCAGGCCTGTTGGATTCGTCTTCCAAGTTAATCACTCATCTTATACTTTCGTTAGCAGGTACATTCGCAACCCTAGAAGCAACCGGTCTTCTCGTTAGAAGTGACAAAGATACATTGATATGCATTCCTTTCAGTAGCCGGGCTGATTGTGGAAATTGGGCCATAGCGGTTACACCAACGTAACCCTCGCCAGGACGCCAAATATAGACTCTGATTTGCAACATGAACAGACATGAACGAACATACGCCTTTCTACGCACACTGCCGTCAAGTTGACGCTTGAGGTCTACTCGCGGGTCACCGATGACAACGGTCCTAGTTCCACGAAAACAGCTTTGCCTACATTAGCACGACAACAATTCGATGACAGATTTACCAACGCCCCTACATGCGTTTCGATTGCTCTTCGGCTCGGACTCTTTTCGGCTTCATTTCCAAATCACTTCTGTAAAACATATGGGCAATTTACCTCCGCGGTGTGAGGAACTCCTAATGCCTTCCATAATGTCCCAGATGCCTCCATGAAGCCTACCTTGCCCCTAAGTTAAGGTCCTTCAAGATCCACGCAATGATCAGGCGTACTTATCAGGCTTTGGAACCTCCTCCCCAACCCACGTCCTTATCATAGCAAACGCAGCTGCCAGATCAATCCCGCTCGTAATCCCAGCTGATCTCCATACCTTCCATATCACCCACCTCCGGTCCCCTATAAAAAATCATTCACTATGCGCCACCTCACCTCAGGCGCTATTGTTTCCTTTTGGTCTTAGTGGATCGTCCCCTGCCCATTCCCAACGCCCTCCACAAATTGGCATATTGCCATATCCTTTCATACCCGTCAATTTCCCTTCCCCCGCACATAAATGCCCGGGGCGTCTTGACATCTCTTCCCTCCTCCTGACAAACACACAAACTTCCCATCCTATGACGTGCCCGATTTTTGGATAAAGCAAAGGGGAGGGTAAATTTTGCGAAGAAGGATCGAAACTTGGGTATCTATCGAAACATCAAAGCACACTCGGACCTCGAAGGACGTGGATGGGACCACGCATCGTGGGATATTGGAAAGACACCGATTCCACAATATTCATACAACTATAACATTTAACTCGTCTAAGCTACTCAAAAAAAGTGGTAGAACACCCTGACTACGCAAAAAGTGCAGAAGTCAGAACAACCTCCAAGTGGGAATGCATATGTACCAGAAAATCGAAAGCAGGAGGAAAGCAGGTATTTATTCAGTTCGGGCCGTCACTTCCACGAATGATAGTGGTTCTTCAGAATTTTTGCGCGGTTTATCTGTTCATCATGTAAAACCGCGGAGAGCAACGGCTAGGAAGAACATACTTCCAGGTCTCTTTCTAGGGCGTCAACATCCCGAATGCACTCATTAATCTCGAATGAGAGACCCTCCCAAACGGCCTTTACCTCCTGAAAAATTCCGCCGGACGCAATAAGCGTCCTTTCGTAGAGCTCATAGATCATGTAGCGGGTTCTAAAGGGCGGACACAGTAAGCACGTTATTCCATGAAACAATGTCAACAACTCACCTTCCTATGTCCTTCGTGAATTGATTAGTGAAACTTGCATCCGATTGACGCATAATTCCACTATCGACGGCATACTGCAATTTTTCCTCCAAGGATGAGAGCCGAAATTCAAGCGTTTTCATGAGGGTTTGTGGGCGCATGGCGTGCATGCATATAAGAAAGCCGAGGAAGATGGCTCCAGCCCGCACTAGGTCCTGCGGGATGAGGGATAGGATGATCATCCATGCTGCTGAGATGATTGCTTGATGATACTCTTGAAGAGTTGAAAACATCGATTCAGTAGGGTGGGGGGAGAAAGCTTTGGAATAGTCTCCTTTTCAACCACTCTTATTTCACGTTGATTTAACGCTTGCCGTAGGCGTTGGCGCCTATCAATCCCTCGTTATTCATTCAATGCTATGCTGGGGACGAGACGAAGCCGATTCGACTGGAAATGCTATGCACATGTCACAAAATGTCCGATGACACTTTTTGATCACCTACGAGATTTCTGAAGGACTCAACATTCTGAAGCTTATTGATCATGATCACACGGACCCTGCGCTGCTCAGTGCTGCGCTTCACAGGTAGTACCTGTGAAGCGCAGCACTAAGCAGGTAATCAATCCAGAGAAGAGAGTTACTTCCTCTGCCATGCCAAGCTAAGTATTTCTTTCATCACTCTCATCCTTTATCTCCTTGTACAGCCTGAGCCTCTCCACTTGAAGCAGGGCCTTCGTTATCACCCATCAAGAGTCCCAGAACGTTCTAAACAGGATTTGCGGATTTTTGACCTTTTAGTTGTTGAGGCCTCAACGCAACTTCAACGTTACAACTTAGGAAATTGAGAGGAGTCAGCTCAACGTAGTCTTGCATCAATCTTGCATGCTTCCCCAAGTTTTGAGATTTTTTTGTGCATAGAGTCTTCTGGTCTCCGAGCACAGCCCGAGCGCCAACATTCGGA